>NC_037332.1:93138292-93263292 GCF_002263795.3 Bos taurus
TGTAAAAGCTATGTAAATAGTTATAAATACAATGTAATGCTTTGTAAATAGTTGCTGGCATGTGGAAAACTCAGGTTTTGTGTTTTGGAACTTTCTGGATTTTTTTTTTAATCTGTGGTTGGTTGAATCTGCCAATGCAGAACCCATCAGCCATCATTTTGACTAGATTCTTACAAAACTAGTTTTGAGAAAGAGAAACCAAAAAAATAAAACAAGGAATACAGGTAGCCAAAATGTGATCATCAAACATATATTCAACAGTTAAATCTTTCACTGGACAATCTATGCTATAGACTGTTCTTCATATTCTTTGGGTTGACTGCTCTGATAAAAGATAAAATAAAACACTTGATGATAATTAGAGATAGGCAGGAGAGGCAAGCGGTGACGGGAGTAGGATATCTGAATATGTGTGGTTCATTCAAAAACTATTCAATGAGTATAAAATATGTACCAGGCTCTGTGGAGCATTAAGGATATGTTGTATAAGTCCCTGGTACTCCAGAGTATGACTCAAGCCTATCTATGAGTTGCATTGCTAAGAGCCAGCTGGAGGAGTAAAGGGTCACATCTTGAAGGGTTTCTGGGGCTTCCCTGGTGGCTCAGACAGTAAAGAATCTGCCTGCAGTGCAGGAGACCTGGGTTTGATCCATGGGTCAGGAAGATCCCCTGAAGGGAATTGCAACCCACTCAAGTATTCTTGCCTGGAGAATTCCATGGACAGAGGAGCCTGGAGAGTGACAGTCCATGGAGATGCAACAGTCAAACACAGCTGATTGCTGATTGACTATCACTTAACATTTGAAGGGCTTTTATGCCAGCTAAGGTGTTAATACAAACAGTAATGAGGCGCCAAGAAATACTTCTAAAATGGCAAATTTTTGAAAGATTACTCTAGTGGAAGTATGCGGAAAGAACTGGAGAGAAACAGTTTTTTCTGGATGCCCTAAGACCAGCTGGCATAATATAATTTAGAATAGTTTTGGAAGGAATTAAAGGACAACTTGGACCTTTCCCTAGATCACAGGGTGTAGAGTGCCCCCTTACTTTAAGGCTGTAATGGCCTTCCACTCTGCGTTTCAGTCTGTTAAGCATGACTTCCCTGGTTGTTGTTGCTGTGTTTGTTGTTTAGTAACTAAGTCGTGTCCTACTCTTTTCCGCCCCATGGGCTATAGCCCACCCAGATCCTCTGTCCATGGAATTCTCCAGGCAAGAATACTGGAGGGGGAAGCCATTTCCTTCTCCAGAGGATCTTCCTGACCCAGAGATCCAACCCATGTCTCCTGCATTGACAGGAGACAAAGCTATTGTCTTTACCACTGAGCCATCTGAGAAGCCCATCCTTCCTGTAGTTACCCTTCTTCTCTTTGTCCAAGAATTCTTTTCATCTGTCTCCAGGATGATATATAAAATCCACATTTTTCTAAGTATTTGTTTGCTGCTGGACATGGGAAAGATGCACAAATACCAATATGTTTAGGAAAGTCCAGTGGTAGAGAGTCACAAATCCTAAGAGCACACAACAGGAGATGATTCTAGTTCTATAAAAGCCACATATTTCCAGGACAAGGTGATTTATGTCACAGTTTTTGAAACTGCTAGTTTCTTGTGGCTCACTTAATTTTTGAAAAAACTAACTCTTTTGAGGTAGGCCTGATGCATCAGATTACCTGTCTCACATGTGTCATCTTAGCTGCATGAAGATACTAAAGTCAATCAAGTTAATCCATGTCAGACTGTTTTTTTTTATTCTTCTTCTTATTTTAACTTGAAGATGCCCCCAGTCCACAACTATTCAGAAGAGAATCCTGGTTCTGGTGACAAATTACATTAATTCTGGCAAGAGATGATGGTGACCTGAATTAAGGCAGTGAAAATGGGGATGGACAGTGATTTAAGGGGTAACAAAATAGGGTGTTAACTTGAAGATACATTAGCTATAGGGTTAAAGAAAAGGCAGTGACTCATTCATACATTCATTTATTCATTCAACAAATATTTACTGAGTGCTGAAATAGGTGGAAAAGGCAATGGTGACCCACTCCAGTACTCTTGCCTGGAAAATCCCCTGGACGGAGGAGCCTGGTAGGCTGCCGTCTGTGGGGTCACACAGAGTCGGACATGACTGAAGCGACTTAGCAGCAGCAGCAGCAGCTGAAATAGGAGTGCTTAAATCCTGAGGATAGATTCTGTACTGATGTTTGACATACAGTGGTGAAAAATCAGATATGGTCCTTGCCCTCCTGAAGTTTATATTCTAGTTGGGAAAGAGGGAGAAAAGAAAGAGAGTGAAGTCACTCAGTCCTGTCCAATTCTTTAAGTATTCTCTGTTTGTTGCTGACTACCTGATTTCTACCTTTAGGCCCCAGCCCTCCTCTGTGCTCCATGTTCATAGAACCACCTTCCCATCTAACTTCCATAGATGATGTCTGTTGGGAATTTCAACCTATATGACTCTAATGTTGCCATTTCCTTCTCCAGAGTATCTTCCCGACCCAGGGATCGAACCCACGTCTCCCGCATTGTAAGCAAGTTGCTTTACCGTCTGAGCCACCAGGGAAGTCCTAGGGAAGAGGGACATGCCCTCATCTGAAGGGAGTTGAAAGAAAACAGTAATTAACAATGACAATGAAAAGATATGAATCGTTTTCATTGATGGCAGGAGGAAAACTACAAGGATACTGTAAACAAAACTCACTTGGAAAGAGGCTACTTAATAAAGTCAAGTACAAAAGCTTCAGAGGGGATGATGTTAGTGCTGGAATCGGAAGAAGAGGAAGGAAATACTCATACAATGAAACAGAGGAAGAGTTTTCCAGGCAGATTTCTAAGATACTGAAGGAGGAAAGAGCATGACATAACGGAGGCACAGAAAGGTGTCTAGGGAGACTATAATATAGTGAGCAAGGGGTAAAGCAGTGTGGAAGGGTGTCATAAGATCAAGGTGAAAAGAATCGCGTGGATTCTGCTAGTTTTATAGGCCTTGATAAGAAGTTCAAAATTTTTACAACAGCAGAGCTATTAGAACAAAAATGAAAGAGTATGATTGATCTACTCTTTTAAAAGATTACTCTGGCATCTATAGGTAGACTGCATTGGAAGGGAGCAGCAGCAGAACCAGAGAGACAAGTTAGAAAGCTCCTGTAGGAGACCAGGAAATTGACGAAGGTGATGGTGGCGGCAGCAGAGTTGATGTCAAAGGATCCCAGATCCATGTTAGCATTATAATGGAAGGCTCTAAGGTGTGGAGGGAAAAAATGTATTAAGAAGAGTTATACTTTTTTCCATTTATTGAGAAGACAAAGACTAAAGAGGAAATCAGTGGGAAGCAAGAGTGAAAGTTCTATTAGAGTCATGTAGGTTGAAATTCCTAACAGACATCATCTGTGGAAGTTAGATGGGAAGGTGGTTCTATGAACATGGAGCACGGAGGAGGGTTGGGGCATAAAGGTAGAAATCAGGTAGTCAGCAACAAACAGAGAATACTTAAAGCCAAAGGGCTGAATGAACCCCAGAGTAGAAATAGAGAAGTGAGGCCACAGCTGAGCCTCAGAGGATTCCTCTAGGGATTGTTAGAATAGTGCAGGAGGGATGAAGGAAGGGCCAGTCCCATTGAGAAGGTTGAAAACCTAGAGCGTGTGCTGCCAAAGAAATCAGAGTGGAGGATGTTACCAGAAGGATTTCACAGTCAAGAATGTCTAGTGCTGGACTCCCCTGGCAGTCCAGAGGTTAAGACTCTGCCTTCCAATACAGGAGACTCAGGTTCAATCCTTATTGGGAAACTAAGGTCCCACAGGCCATGGGGTACAGCTAAAAATTTTAAAATAAATAAAAATGCACATATTCTTTTTTAAAAAAATAAAAGAATGTTGAATGCTGCTGTAAGGTGAAGATGAATGCACAGTGTAGTGAAAATGTTATTCACTCAGTCATGTCTGACTCTTTTGCAACACCATGGACTGTAGCCCGCCAGGCTCCTCTGTCCATGGAATTCTCCAGGCAAGAACATTGGAGTGGATTTCCATTCCCTTCTCCAGGGGATGTTCCCGACCCAGGGATCGAACCTGGGTCTACCACATTGCAGGCAGATTCTTCCCTGCCTGAGCCGCCAGGGAAGCCCAGTGCACAGGAACAATGCTACTGTTTTGTGCAGTTGGGTGAATAATGATGGCACTTGCCAAGAGGTGAACAAAAGAGGAGGAGCACGTCTGGGGCATGCGGCACTTCCCATTCGACATTGCTGCCCCCGGGGCCTCATCTCCACCCCTGTCATCTTGTAATGTCTGTACCACTTTGTATGAAGCTCTATTTATTTGGTATAACTAAAAAGTCAGGACTGTTAGATGTCATTTTGTCCGCCTTTCTAAGTTGGGAGGAAACATGCACAGGTGCCTCTGTCACTTGGAAGCTCCTGAATAAAAAGTGATCAGAAAGTTTTAGTAGGTTGGCAGGAGGGAGGGGGGAAAAGAGTGAGCAAGAGAAAGCAGAAAGAAAACTACTATTTATTGAGTACAAACTAGGTAACAGGCACTGCTAAGTGCTTTCTATTTCAATTAAATCACAGAAAGGTAAATAACATAAAAGTTTTACAAAATAAAAAACTAGCACTCAGTGAAGTTATTAACTTGATTAATGACTCGTATGTGATAATTGAGGAAACAAGAATTTGCATCAAGCTCTGTCCTGTCCTGTCTTATGCGTGTGTACTCAGTCATGTCTGACTCTGTGATCTCATGGACTGTAACCTGCCTGCCAAGCTCCTCTGTCCATGAAATTTTCCAGGCAGGGGATCTTCCCAACCCAGGGTTTAAACCCATTGTCTTGCATCTCCTGCATTGGCAGGTGGGTTCTTTACCAGCTGAGCCACCAGGCATTGAGCTCTATGAGACTCCAAATCCTGGCTCACTCTGTTTTGTGTTGCTGCCTAACTAGTTACTGGTACTTGGAATGACAGAGCCATGTAGGATGTAGGGGATTTGCAAGATTCCCAAGGCAGTATGCGGATACGATTGGGACAGACTTACATGCTGCTGGCTGCCTTCATCCCTAACCTCTCTGGGCATCTTCCCTGCATATCTTCTCACTTCTATCACCTCTAATACCTACCTCTCATCATTGGTACATCCGGTCCCTGAGTGTCACACACCTGTCCTGTGTCCTGTCTCTTCAGACCCTCCCAGTAGACCTGTGCTAGAGTCAGGACTCAGTAGTGAGCTAGCTGGGTGATGGTGGCTCAGTTATCTCCATATAGTGAGCTCTCTTTATCTCATCGTAAGTAGATAATTATTCCTACCTCATTCTGTTTGAAAATCTATACATAAAACCATCCACTATTCTGTCATACAAAAAGCATGAAATAGAGGTTTGAATGTGAAAATGTCAGAGAAGATGTGGCTAAATTTAAAAAGTTAGCTCAAGTTAATATAGGAAGAGAAGAATGAAGACCAATCGGGTCTCTTCCTCTTTTAGGTGACATTCATGTTTTTTTATGTCCTGTGTCTAACTAGATAGAAAGTAACCATTTGAGATCAAGGGTCATGATTTATAATTTATGCCCTTTATCAAAATGCCTAGCACTTTATTGTGAAAACAGTGTATCATGATTTATATTGGTAAACAACTTTTGGATCGTCCTTCTCTAAAGTTATTGCATACTTTAGGAAAAAGTGAAGTGAAAGTCGTTCAGTCACGTCTGACTCTTTGCAACCCCATGGACTGTAGCCCTCCAGGCTCCTCTGTCTGTGGAATTCTCCAGGCAAAAAATACTGGTGTGGGTAGCCATTCTCTTCTCCAGGGTATCTTCCTGACCCAGAGATTGAACCGGGGTTTCCTGCATTTCAGGCAGATTCTTTACCATCTGAGCTACCAGAAACACCTTAGGAAAGGAGGATTAAAATTGGTAAACCATGAGTAAAGAAAATTGATTGGTGGTACTCTAAAGCCTCCCAGAGACCATGCAACTCATTTCATGCTGGAAAGTAGCAACAAGAAAGAATTTTCCAGTGCCCTGGACCTTGGTGGAGCTCTTGTGAAGCTCCTTGTGATGAGTCATAATCGCTGAAACAGTCTCCATTGCATTGAGTGTCTCTGGCATTGATGCAGCTCATGGACTTCTCTTTTGCCATCAAGAGGTGTCCTGTAGATGGCTTTCCTTTTAGAAGCAACACAGGAAACCTCTTCTAGTGGAGGTTATATTTGTTTATGGCCATGATTCACATTATCTTCATAACTGCAATAATCTTTGTTAGAATGAGGCACTGTATTTGAGTTTTGATTATCAGATAAGCTTGAAAAATCATTTTCTTCCTCCTTTTCTGGCTTGATACATGACCTTCTAAAAGGCAGTTCAGTGAATTACCATGGTGCTCAGCCATACAGAAAAATTAGTCTAGAGAACTTACCACTGTGCATGTATCAATTCCAAAAATAAGCAAATTGTCCAATATGTACAGTAACTAATTTATGGGGAAAAAAATCACCCCTGGACAAATACTAAATTGCTCTCCAGATATTTAGAACCTGTAACTAGCCTGCCTTGAGTTCATGGAAGTGACTGAGATGACTGGAAAGAAACAAAAGCTTCTCATCATTTCAGTAAATAGCAATTAGAATAGCAAGCAGATGAAAATTGAATATCTTTTAAAGATGACCATATAATTGACAGTCTTGAAATTCATTTACAAATGTTAGTTAACAGTTTTAAACTGATATGTTTAAATTTTGTAATGGTTCGATTTTTAAATGCCAAATCAGAAGTAGAGATTTTTCAACTATATCTGAGGTAAATTATCTGTGTGCTATGCAAAACAGGCAGCAAATAGAATAATTGTGTTCATGAGTGGTTTGAGGACGTCAAATAAAGATGAAGAAGACACAAAGCTTGGCATGGTCTCTTATTGTATTTAAGTCTCCCCTTTGCCAAATAGAGATTTACACTTACACAGAGAGCCTTTTTTCAGAAAAAAAAACTCTATTTGAATTTATCTGGAAACTACACTTGCTACATAGGAAATGTTTAGTCTTATTTGTATATTTATTTATCACTATTCCCATGTAGTTTTGATTCTAATCTAACCATAAACTTTCCCAACAAAACTTCTGTGCTGATTGAAAGTAACGACAGTGTGTTTATTAAAGTCAGCAAATCTGTGATTCAAAACGACACCTTACCGAGGGGTCAGGATTTTATATTAAGAAAGAATGTCTGAAAGCATGGAAGAAATGCTACTCATTGGGTAAAATTATTCTATTGCTGTGAAAATCAGACATTAATAATTCATTTTTCATAGAATCTGCACTTCTGGCTCTTGGGAAGGCGTAATCGTTTGAAAGGCCTACTAGGGTGAGAAGGAGCATAATGTGTCTACCCGAGGTTCACTTTAAAGCTAACTGACCCCTTGTACCAGGGAGCAGAAAGCAACCCCTGAAACATGGTACAGAGTCTCCTCCTAGTTAAAACCCAGTCTGCGTTAATGTTGTCTGTAACTTCTAACTTTAGCCTACATGGAATAAAAACAACAAAGCAGACAGAGAAGAGGGCTTGAAGCATGTCCTTCAGGGACCATGGGAAAGAAAAAAAGGAAAGATTTTGAAGGTATTCCACCTATCCATTCCAATTTTTCAACTTTCAAAATCATAAACTATGTCTTGTCTCCTTTGCTGCCCTACAAGTAGGATCGTCAGTAACATATTTCTAAATTCCATACATATGTGTTAACATATGATGTTTATCTTTCTCTTTCTGACTTACTTCACTCTGTATAATGGGCTCTAGGTTGATCCAGCTCATTAGAACTGACTCAAACGTGTTCCTTTTTATAGCTGAGTAATATTCCATTGTGTTTATTTACCACAACTTCCTTATCCATTCATCTGTCAGTGGACTTCTACGTTGCTTCCATGTCCTAGCTATTTTGGACACAGTGGGGGAAGGGATGATATGAGAGAAGAGCACTGAAACATATACATTATGATATGTAAAACAGATAGCCAGTGGGAATTTGATGTATGATGCAGGGAACCCAACGCCAACACTCTGTGAAAACCTAGAGTGGTGAGACAGGAAGAGAGGTGGAAGCGGGGTTCAAGAGGGGGTTAACATATATATATATATTTAATGCTGATTCATGTTAATGTATGGCAAAAACCATCACAATATTGTGATTATCTTTTAATTAAAAATATAAAAAACATAAATGAATTACTATGGTAGATGCTAGGGCTCTAAAAGATAAGTTAGACCTAATTCATGGGCTAGGAAAGTTCACCATCTGGACCATGGGACCATCATGTAACAGTTTATTATGATCTAGTAGTCTAAGGAGATATGTACACAGTGTTAGTTGAATAAATAAAACAGTAAGTTATACCAACTGGCCCAGGCCAGGAAAAGATGGCACCTGAGCTGAGTCTTAAGCAGTGACTAAGATTTAATCACGACACATTAGTGTGTTCTGGAAAAGGATTGGCATTTTGAAAGACAATCCACACAGAGAATGTTTAAGCAAAAACACTGAAAAAAAAAAAAAAAAAGCAGCATGGTTTTTGAGGAAATTAAAAGTGCTTTAAGTGCATAAGATGTCAGTTAGGGGAGTGAGTAGAGATGAGACAGGACATGTAAGCAAGGGCCAGATGCTGTGAATTTTGTAATATTAAGTTGCTTGGGTTTTGTTGATTAGGAACAGGAAGCTGCTAAATATGAGCACACGAGTGATGTGGTTCCAGCAAAGGAGAGACAAAAATATGATACCATTTTCGTAGAGATGTACCATTAATATATGGGGCTTCCCTGGTGGCTCAGAGGTTAAAACGTCTGCCTGCAACGCGGGAGACCCAGGTTCGATCCCTGGGTCGGGAAGATCCCCTGGAGAAGGAAATGGCAACCCACTCCAGTATTCTTGCCTGGAGAATCCCATGGACGGAGGAGCCTGGTAGGCTACAGTCCACGGGATCGCAAAGAGTTGGACACAACTGAGCAACTTCACTTCACTTCACCATTAATATATTAAACACAACTCATATTTTATTATCCTCAGCTTCTCTTGTGCATGCATGCTCAGTCACATCCAACTCTTTGCCACCACAAGGACTCACCAGGCTCCTCTGTCCATGGGATTCTCCAGGCAAGAATCCTGGAGTGGATTGCTGTGCCCTCCTCCAGGGATCTTCCCGACCCAGGGATCAAACTGGCGTCTCCTGCATTGCAGGTGGATTCTTTACCCCTGAGCCACTGGGGGAAGCCCAGAGATTGTGATGCCCATCAAATATTCTATTTTTTCCTTGATGTTTCTAAGGCCCCTTGCCTCTGGGGAAGACCAAGTGACTACTTCCATCAAAAAAAAAATGGCAGCTGTGATGCAGGTTGCTTTCCCACTCAGGCAGTGAAAAGCTTTCATGGGATTCCCAGGTTCTGTCTTGCTTGTCATGGACGTTGGCAGTGTTTAGGAAGTTGAGCCTCATGCACCCAGGTCTCTGAGTGGAAACCTGGAGCTGAGTCCCTCACCCTAACATCGCTAAACAAACATATGTGTAGCTTACGTTAAAAAAGCCAGCCTATTCAAACAAAGAGCCTCCTCCTTTTTCATTCCTTACTGTTTTACACCTTGCCTAGTTTAGGCCTCTGTGTGTGCGGACGTTAAGTCACTTCAGTCAGGTCGTGTCTGACTCTTTGAGGCACTGTGATCTGTAATCTGCCAGGCTCCTCTTTCCATGGGATTCTCCAGACAAGAATACTGGAGTGGATTGTCATGCCTTCCTCCAGGGGATCTTCCAGGCCCAAGGATCGAACCCGCGTATCCTGCATTGCAGGCAGATTCTTTGCCACTGCGCCCCAGGGAAGCCCCTAAAGAGGACTAATGTTGTCCTTTCTTCTGCATTACAAGCTATTCCTACAAGGGTAACACTATTCAGAAAATAAAGACCTAAAATAAAAACAGTTCAGTTCAGTTCAATCGCTCAGTCATGTCCGACTCTTTGCAGCCCCGTGAACCGCAACACACTGGGCCTCCTTGTCCATCATCAATTCCCAGAGTTTACCCAAACTCATGTCCATTGAGTCGGTGATGCCATCCAACCATTTCATCCTCTGTTGTCCCCTTCTCCTCCTGCCCTCAATCTTTCCCAGCATCATCAGGGTCTTTTCAAATGAGTCAGCTCTTCGCATCAGGTGGCCCAAGTATTACAGTTTCAGCTTCAACATCAGTCCTTCCAATGAACACCCAGGACTGATCTCCTTTAGGATGGACTGGTTGGATCTCCTTGCAGTCCAACAACTACAAGGCAAAAACAATAATGCCATCACCAAAGCAAATTTTTTTAAAAATATGAAATATAGTTCTATCTGGGAAAGATTTGGGTCATTGTTTTATCTTCAGTTCAGTCGCTCAGTCATGTCCGACTCTGCGGCCCCATGAATGGCAGCACGCCAGGTCTCCCCGTCCATCACCAACTCCCGGAGTTCACTCAGACTCACATCCATCGAGTCAGTAATGCCATCCAGCCATCTACTTTAGTAAATTTTCCAGTGTTTCTAAAATAAGCCCATATTATTTTTATAATTTTTTAAAAACCTTTTAAAATTTCATTTTAAAAAATGATTTGGAAACTTGCCAGAAATGGACTCCCATGAACACTAAACAGAAATGAAGTATTGAATACTAAAGAGAAGCAGATAAATGTCATCTGATTTTTCAGACTCTAAGCATATATGTGGATTCTTATTTTCAAAGCTATCCCAATATCTGTAATTCTTTCCTCCTCTATTCTTTAGAGAACATGATCAAATACAGTATTATAATATCAAGTTATGATTATTTTATAGTTTGAAATAAAATATTTAGGCCATTTCTTAGTACTAAGCATTGCTTAGATACTGTGCTGCCTAAATCATGTTTGCATGTACTGAAAAGTAAAATATTAGTCTTGTTTATTTGCTTCATTTTGCTTTTCTCCAATAAATTTTCCATACATAGCCTGCAAAAACATTCCCATAGAACTGTATATCAGACTAGAAATCTTTGATATTTAAATTATTTGCTGTTCTGTGAAAGCTAATACTCAAAAATATCCATTACATTTATGATTTTCACCTCAGATGTGTAAGTCTAATGTATTTGTTGAATTTTTTAAGCAGTTTTGTTTTTCTAAGTTTTGAAGATATGATGAAAATATTGTGGAAAAATTAAATTAGTATACAGGGTTATGATGGAAGGTTGATTGCTTTTACCTGTTAAGATATTCTAATGAAATCTTTTGCAATTTAATCTCCCCAAACTTAAATTTTCAGGTTTCAATTTGAGTTAATGGCTTACTAAAACTGAAGACAATTTGTGTAGAAGAAAAATTTAACATGTGTAGATCTTAAAGACCTGTAGTTGATTAAAGTAACAGTATCTTTGCTGAAAATACCAAGCATATTTATAGGCAACATGATGAGCATGACATTGTAAGCATAACTTTCATATAGATTCTTTCTATTCTTCAATTTCATAGATTACCTAAACCTTCAAATATTAACCTTGATTCTTACAGCTGATGAGAGTGGAGAAAAGGCTATGATTTACAAATAAAGTAACACTTTGCCCATTGCTCTAATCTGTTTCTTTTTTTCACACTACTTTGTTCATTTTTTGTTCAATAATATGAAAACAGAACACATGTCTACTAAAATAGAGCATATGTTTCAAAAGAAACTTATATTCTTTTTTACATTAGTCTCTTTTTAAAATCAAATTATTCATTTATTATTTTTGGCTGTGCTGGGTCTTTGATGAGGTGACCAGGTTCTTTCTTGCTGTACTCAGGCCACTGTCTAGTTGGGACACACAGGCTCAATAGTTTTGTGCACTGACTTAAGATCCCAAGGCATGTGCGATCCTAATTCCTGGACCAAAGATCAAACCCATGTCCCCTGCATTGGCAGATGGATTCTTAACCACTGGACCACTAGAGAAATTCCCAGAAATTTATGTTCTTCAATAAAATTCTACCTTATAATAAGCCAATGAAATAAAGTAGCTTGCTAGTCCAAGTTATCTCTATAAGAAATCTGAAAGTCCTAGACTTTAAATTAAGCCTTATAAAGTCATAGAGAATCTTGGCTAGACCCACCTTGAATGAAAATACTTTAACAATTGAAATAATGCCATTTTCAGGACCATGGATGTGCCTCAGAGACTATCATATTAAGTTATCTTTCAGTCGTGTCTGACTCTTTGTGACTCCATGGACTATAGAGTCCATGGAATTCTCTAAGCCAGAATACTAGAGTGGGTAGCCTTTCCCTTCTCCAGGGGATCTTCCCAACCCAAGGATCGAACCCCAGTCTCCTGCATTGCAGGTAGATTCTTTACCAGCTGAGCCACAGTGGAAGCCCAATTAAGTCAGACAGAAAAAGACAAATATCTTATGATCTCACTTATATGTGAAATCTAAAATAAAGATACAAATTAACTTATTTACAAAACAGAAATAGACACACAGAGAATGATTTATGGTTACAGGGAGGAATAGATTGGGAGTTTGAGATTGACATTGCCATATTTAAAATAGATAACCAACAAGGACCTACTGTATAGCCCAGGAAACTATGCTCAATATTCTATAATAAGCTAAATGGGAAAAGAATTTAAAAAGGAATAGATACATTATATGTATAACTGAATCACTTTGCTGAAAACCTGAAACAAACACAATATTGTTAACCAATGATGATACTCTAATATAAAATTTTTAAAAATTAAAAAAAAAAAAAAGGAAAGTGGGAAGCAGGGTGTATGAATTCCAGAATGAGATTCACATTTTTCTAATGAAGAAATAGTACCATTTGGTAATTTTTTTAAGATGACATTTGTTAATAAAAATGATATATTTTGTTCAAAATGTGTAAGAAACAAGGACCATATAGCAGGGCTGTCATCGTCATCGTGTTATTGTTGATTATCACATCTATGCTTTATCATTGTTAGCGAAAAAAAACTATATGTTTAAAAGATTTCAAAGTCTCTTCATTTCTCTATTTTAAATGATTTTTTAAAGGAACATGCACAGCCCGCTGCATTTCTAGTCAGAGTGCTCTTATGCTGTCACTCAGCATTTTATCAAATCTTTGTTGTGGACCAGACATGGTGTTAGAAACACTGAGTGAGAGAGGAGCAAATGAGGAAGATCCCGGCTACAAAACCAAAGTCTCTCTCTCTTTTTTTTTGTAGTTGTCTTAGGTCTTTTTTTAAAGTTTTTATTTTGTATTGGAGTATAGTTGATTTGATGGAATTCCAGTTGAGCTATTCCAAATCCTGAAAGATGATGTGATGAAAGTGCTGCACTCAATATGCCAGCAAATTTGGAAAACTCAGCAGTGGCCACAGGACTGGAAAAGGTCAGTTTTCATTCCAATCCCAAAGAAAGGCAATGCCAAAGAGCTCAAACTACTGCACAATTGCACTCATCTCACACACTAGTAAAGTAATGCTCAAAATTCTCCAAGCCAGGCTTCAGCAATATGTGAACCGTGAACTTCCTGATGTTCAAGCTGGTTTTAGAAAAAGCAGAGGAACCAGAGATCAAATTGCCAACATCCGCTGGATTATAGAAAAAGCAAGAGAGTTGCAGAAAAACATCTATTTCTGCTTTATTGACTATGCCCAAGCCTTTGACTGTGTGGATCACAATAAACTGTGGAAAATTCTGAAAGAGATGGGAATACCAGACCACCTGATCTGCCTCTTGAGAAATTTGTATGCAGGTCAGGAAGCAACAGTTAGAACTGGACATGGAACAACAGACTGGTTCCAAATAGGAAAAGGAGTTCGTCAAGGCTGTATATTGTCATCCTGCTTATTTAACATATATGCAGAGTACATTATGAGAAACGCTGGACTGGAAGAAACACAAGCTGGAATCAAGATTGCTGGGAGAATATCAGTCACCTCAGATATGCAGATGACACCACCCTTATGGCAGAAAGTGAAGAGGAACTCAAAAGCCTCTTGATGACAGTGAAAGTGGAGAGTGAAAAAGTTGGCTTAAAGCTCAACATTCAGAAAACAAAGATCATGGCATCTGGTCCCACCACTTCATGGGAAATAGATGGGCAAACAGTGGAAACAGTGTCAGACTTTATTTTTCTGGGCTCCAAAATTACTGCAGATGGTGACTGCAGCCATGAAATTAAAAGACGCTTACTCCTTGGAAGGAGAGTTATGACCAACCTAGATAGCATATTCAAAAGCAGAGACATTACTTTGCCAATAAAGGTTCGTCTAGTTAAGGCTATGGTTTTTCCTGTGGTCATGTATGGATGTGAGAGTTGGACTGTGAAGAAGGCTGAGCACTGAAGAATTGATGCTTTTGAACTGTGGTGTTGGAGAAGACTCTTGAGAGTCCCTTGGACTGCAAGGAGATCCAACCAGTCCATTCTGAAGGAGATCAGCCCTGGGATTTCTTTGAAAGGAATGATGCTAAAGCTGAAACTCCAGTACTTTGGCCACCTCATGTGAAGAGTTGATTCATTGGAAAAGACCCTGATGCTGGGAGGGATTGGGGGCAGGAGGAGAAGGGGACGACAGAGGATGAGATGGCTGGATGGCATCACTGACTCGATGGACGCGAGTCTGAGTGAACTCCGGGAGCTGGTGATGGACAGGGAGGCCTGGCGTGCTGCGATTCATGGGGTCGCAAAGAGTCGGACACGACTGAGCGACTGAACTGAACTGATCTGATCTGATAGTTGATTTACAACACTGTGTTAGTTTCAGGTGTACAGCAAAGTGGTTCAGTTATACGTATATATGTATCTATTCCTTTTCAAATTCTTTTCCCATTTAGATCATTCCAGAATATTGAGCAGAATTCCCCGTGCTATACAGTAGGCCCTGGTTGATTCTCTATTTGAAATATAGTCATGTGTATATGTTAACCACAACTCTTAATTTATACCTCCCCCCATTTTCCCCTTTGGTAACCATAGTTATTTTTTGTCATATGATCCAGCAATCCCACTCCTGGGCATATATCCAGAGAAAACCATAATTTGAAAAGATGCATGCACCCCAACGTTCATTACAGCACTATTTACAAAATCAGTCTTAAACCTCTGTATAGTCTTCTTCAAACATGCATTCCTGTCTTTCTAGTTTTCTCACTCCATACATCATGAGTTCAGGAGGAATCAGACTACCTGACTCAAGTCTTCCTTTCTCCATTTATTATGTACATGACTTTTGCAAATTATGTGACTTCTCTGAACCTCACTAAGTAGAATTGTGGTAATAATAACACCTATGACATATGCTGTGTGAGAATTAAATAAGATAACATGTATAAGTAAATTGCTTAGAACAGTGCTTGTACATATACACCATCAAATGTTGCCTATTATCAAAATTATTCTTGGTAGTAAGATTATTAGTATTATCATTACCAATATTAATGTCATCAAGACAGCACTTCTAGTTTATGTTAGCCACTTCATGACATCCTCAATTCTACCATCATTTATTTTGTTCTTACAACGTACTGGGTAAACTTCTATATAAACTTTGGAATCATAAAGATCAATAAGACACACTGAGAATCCACACAACCTGTACCCATTTAACCACTTCATCCATTTTCTCATGAGGAGTCATCATTTCGTCACTTATTTGTTCTATTACTCAAACTTTCTAAATCAGTTATGGATGGTTTTATTATCCACTTTCATCCTTTGGGCAGACAAGGACTGTAGAAGATGCCCTTACAGATTATGGTTGCCAGCTGCCTGTAAATTATCAGCCTATGTTTCAAAGACTTATAACTTAACTCAAGGTACCTACCATATCCCTGCTCCTCTCATTCTCAACAAACAATCTTGCCTATTTTGTGGAGAAAATGATGGAGAACATGAGATAAAACTCTGCCCACTCTCTCCAACAAAGGATCAACTATCTATATCCACTCACATCTTTGGGCTTCCCTGATGGACAAGTGGGTAAAGATTTCACCTGCAATGCAAGAGGCACAGAAGACGAGAGTTCAATCCTTGGCTTGGGAAGATCCGCTGGAGTTCATTTCAGTTCAGTTGCTTAGCTGTGTCCTACTCTTTGTGACCCTGTGGACTGCAGCACCCCAGGCTTCCCTGTCCATCTTGCTGGAGCTTCCTCAAACTCATGTCCATCAAGTCAGTGATGCCATCCAACCATCTCATCCTCTGTCCCTTCTCCTCCCACCTTCAGTCTTTCCAAACATCAGGGTCTTTTCCAATGAGTCAATTCTTTGCATCAGGTGGCCATTCAGCTTCAGCATCAGTCCTTCCAATGAATATTCAGGATTGATTTCCTTTAAGATGGACTGGCTTGATCTCCTTGCAGTCCAAGGGACTCTCAAGAGTCTTCTCCAACAACACAGTTCAGCATCAATTCTTCTGCACTTAACTTTCTTTATGGTCCAACTCTCAAATCCATACATGATTACTGGAAATTGACTATGCCAAAGCCTTTGACTGTGTGGATCACAATAAACTGTGGAAAATTCTGAAAGAAATGGGAATACCAGACCACCTGACCTGCCTCTTGAGAAACCTATATGCAGATCAGGAAGAAACAGTTAGAACTGGACATGAAACAATAGACTGGTTCCAAATAAGAAAAGGAGTACGTCAAGGCTGTATATTGTCACCCTGCTTATTTAACTTATATGCAGAGTACATCGTGAGAAACTGGGCTGGAAAAAGCACAAGCTGGAATCAAGATTGCCAGAACCTCAGATATGCAGATGACACCACCCTTATGATAGAAGGTGAAGAGGAACTCAAAAGCCTCTTGATGAAAGTGAAAGAGGAGAGTGAAAAAGTTGGCTTAAAGCTCAACATTCAGAAAATGAAAATCATGGCATCTGGTCCCATCACTTCATGGGAAATAGATGGGGAAACAGTGGAAACAATGGCTGACTTTATTTTTTGGGCTCCAAAATCACTGCAGATGGTGATTGCAGCCATGAAATTAAAAGACACTTACTCCCTGGAAGGAAACTTATGACCAACCTAGACAGCATATTAAAAAGCAGAGACATTCCTTTGTCCACAAAGGTCTGTCTAGTCAAGGCTGTGGTTTTTCCAGTAGTCATGTATGGTGTGAGAGTTGGACTGTGAAGACAGCTGAGCACCAAAGAATTGATGCTTTTGAACTGTGGTATTGGAGAAGACTCTTGAGAGTCCCTTGGACAGCAAGGACCTCCAACCAGTCCATCCTAAAGGAGATCAGTCCTGGGTATTCATTGAAAGGACTCATGTTGAAGCTGAAACTGCAATACTTTGGCTACCTGATGTAAAGAGCTGACTCATTTGAAAAGATCCTAATGCTGGGAGGGATTGGGGGCAGGAGGAGAAGGGGACGACAGAGGATGAGATGGTTGGATGGCATCACTGACTCAATGGACATGAGTTTGGGTAAACTCCGGGAGTTGGTGATGGACAGGGAGGCCTGGTGTGCTGGGGTTCACGGGGTTGCAAAGAGCCATACACAACTGAGCGACTGAACTGAACTGGAAAAACCATAGTTTTGACTAGACAGATCTCTGTTGGCAAAGTAATGTCTCTGCTTTTTAATGTGCTGTCTAGGTTGGTCATAGATTTTCTTCCAGGGAGCAAGCATCTTTTAATTTCATGACTGTGGTCACCATCTGCAGTAAGTTTGGAGCCTAAGAAGATAAAGTCTGTCACTGTTTCCATTGTTTCCCCATCTATTTGCCATGAAGTGATGGGACCGGATGCCATGATCTTCATTTTTTGAATGTTGCATTTTAACCCAGCTTTTTCATTCTCCTCTTTCACTTCCATCAAGAAGCTCTTTAGTTCCTCTTTGCTTTCTGCCATAAGGGCAGTATCATCTGCATATTAATATTTCTCCCAGCAATCTTGATTCCAACTTATGCTTCATCCAGCCTTGCATTTTGCATGATGTACTCTGCATATAAGTTAAATAAACAGGGTGACAATATATAGCCTTGACGTACTCCTTTCCTAGTTTTGAACCAGTCCATTGTTCCATGTCTGATTCTAACTGTTGCTTCTTGACCTACATACAGATTTCTCAGGAGGCAGGTAAAGAGGTCTGGTATTCCCATCTGTTGAAGAACTTTCCACAGTTTGTTGTGATCCATGCAATCAAAGGCTTTGGCATAGTCTCTAAAACAGAAGTAGATGTTTTTCTGGAATTCTCTTCCTTTTTCCCCTGGAGTAAGCAATGGCAACCCACTCCAGTACACTTGCCTAAAAAATTCTGTGGACAAAGGAGCCTGGAAGGCTACAGTTGGGGTGGCAAAGAATCTGACATGACTGAGCACACTGCACACACACTCGCATCTTTATCTCTTTCCGGTTGCCTCAGAAAGAAAGATAAAGCTTCCCCACCAAATGAATACAGTTCTATGAGCTTCAGAAGTCAGCCTTTCCCACTGCTTCCTAGATCTCCTGAAAAGTATTTTTTTTCTTTTATCTTTAAATGGTACTGTACCTTTAAACTCCATTTCCTATTTCTGCCCCTAAAACCCATTCTCCCCAATACTGTTCTAACTTGCTTCCTCCATTTATACCAAGATACTTAAAGGAAGTTTTAAATATGCCTTGCCTCTTGTATTCACTCTACCCGCTGATCTGGCTTCACATTAGGCAGATTTCCCCAAAACTATTCTAATCAACAAGAGTTCAGTGTGGGGGAGACCACTTGACAGCATTTGATAGGGCTGATGACTCATCCTTGTATTGTTCTGGAGGGAAAACATTGCTCACTGCAATGTTTTTATCCTGCAACTTTCATAACCACATCTCACTCTCTTTGCTCCTTAGACCGATGCTTTCCTGGTTCCTCAGTCTCCTTTCCACACTCTGCAGACTCTCCGCACACACTGCATGTGGTACACTTTCCCCCTGGACACACCAAGAGCACTGTCTAGTACTCACTCACATGGTGATACCACATGCAGAGGTGAACTCAGGTCAGTTTTCAATAAAACAAGGCTGCTTTTAGCCTATGTCTGGATAGCTCACCTTTTAGAAAAGAAATGTATAGCTGATTCCTCTTCCTTTAAACATACACTCTACTTTAGCTTTTTTCCAAATACCTTGAAGGTAAAGTAATGGTATAAAGAGTGGAGAGGACAAAAAGGCATTTACTATAAGTAAATAAGCAAGGTAAGATTTGAATCACACAGAAGCATTCAGAGTTCAGCGATTTCAAGGCTCCAAATAAATAGCTAATTTTTCCTGGCAAATGAAATTGAATTATTAAATTATCATACCAGAGTCAGGCATTTGTAATGGAAGGGAAAGGAAACCATCTATTTATTTTTCCCCTCAAGGCCATAGTGTATTTGAATGTTTCCTGCTTAATAGCTGCACCTGCTGGTAAGGACAAAGGATGGACTGTAACTTGATTTTGTAAATAACTTACTGCAATAGCCTGAGACTTTGTGCTGTACCTAATGGGCATGTTGCCTCCTTCTCCTTTGATTGCTTTCCTTTTTACATCATTTAAAAAGAAAAGGCTTGTACTGTGGTGTGCACTAGCTTAAATCTGTTTTTGTTACTGCTTGAAATTATTTCTGTTGTCATCTCAACCATTGTCAGCCAACTGTTGGGAAGGGTTGGTCTCAGAATTTATGGTGAGTTTGCTAACTGACGCTGTCAACCTACTCAATTATGCAGTCAACTTTATTATTTGCAGTGTAGAAGAAATGCAGTCATTTCTTTAGAAAAGTTTGTCCAGAAACAAAAGGAGCACAGTTTTAGAAGTGAATAAGAAAAAATAAAAACAAGATAATTTGTGATCAATCTAATTTTAGATAAAGTTTAAATACAACTTCTCACAAATAAACTGGATAGCAATCCTTTGATGTTGGACATAAGAGGAATCCAAGATAGAAACCTTGAGGGAAATGCCTAGAAAATATGAATGACACATAATATTTGTTCTTTCTTTTTCTTCTTAAATCACAATTAGGGTTGGGACCTAGAGCCTTGCAAATAGATTTAACATCTTTATGTTACTTTAAGTAACACAACCAAATAGCCTTATGTTACCATCAGTGAGCTCAGTTTGGGGACCTAAAGAGTCTTGTGGGTAATCAAATACACCAAAAAAAAGGTCCTTACCAATCTCAAATGAGGAAAAGTACTGTTTAATCTTTTCATTCCTGTGTTCATGTTTAAAACCATGACCATTGTTTTTGTGTAATTTTATGTCTCTGTTTCCAAAAAATGACAAATGCTGGCTCTAAACAAAGAAAAATGGATTGGAAAAGCTAAATTAATGTCTCTTTTTTATTGCTTTTTAATCAGTCCCTTAAGCAGAGAGCAAGGGGATTGATAGAATCCACATATTGCAGGCTGTGTCACCATGATCTGGATAAAACACAGTTACCATGCCTGCTGGCGGGATTCCAACCCCAGTTACCCGGCACCCGGAGAAAGCGCGCTCTGTGTGCCACACACTGCTGTGTGCACTCGGGAGCTTGCAGGGCTTACGTGTGAGTGTGTATGTCAAGGGAAAAACACATTTTAGGAACCATTGCTCTAAGACTCAGCCTTTGCCTTCTGCTCACTCCCTAATTATTTCTTTTCACAATCATGGCTAAATCTAAAAGACACCATCAGAACTCCCCTGCTGGTCCAGTGGTTAAGACTTTACCTGCCAATGCAGGAAGCATGGACTCCATCCCTGGTTGGGGAGTTAAATTCCCACATGCCTCGCAGCCAAAAACCCAACACATAAAACAGAAGCAATATTGTAACAATTCAATAAAGACTTTAAAAAATCGTCAACATCAAAAAAATATTTAAAAATAAAAATAAAAGACACCATCATGATTTGTATGGGGCCTCAGCCCTTTTTCCTTCCCAGGCCTCTTCTTCCATAAAACAAAAGCTTTAGTTATGTTTTATGACTGCATTGGTATAAAGACAAACTATAATATATGGTAAAGCATGTTTTGATCAAAAAGCTTATTTTTTGTCTTTAATTAAAAAAAAATAAAGGTTTGTGGGTCCCTAAAGGTATTGTGAGCCCTAATCGCTGTGGGTAAGAAGGTTTCTGTAGTTATGAATTCAGTGCTTATGAATGTCAATTTATTGCTATTACTTTGATCTCTTACTTCAACTGCTATTTGAAACTTTCTACTTACTTATGTTACCATTGCCTTACATTATCAAAACCAAATTCACAATTATCCCTAAATTAGGTCTATATCCAATTTAAGTATTTCCACTGTTGGTCTCATATTCTTTCCATTCTTTCAAAAGTAGGAAGTCAGTCTTAACTCTGGTTTTTCTCCTATTTTATTTTTTGCTGTGTTATATTTTAATTAAAGAATAATTGCTTTGGAGTCTCCTATTTTTTTACTTTTTAATTGAAGAATAATTGCTTTACAGTCTCCTATTTTATATTGAGCATTCAATTTAAATGAGCTCTCTTTTCTTCCCTCTGCATAGAGTCTTCACCACCTCTCCTTCCATATCAGCTGAAGTACAGATTTCTAAAGGGTTAGCATTTCCCATTGCAATTATTCTGGACATTGACCTCTTTCCTATTAGAGTTATGCTATACACAGATACTGGATCAATTTCCTAAAATACTTATCATGAGACTATTTTTCTTTGCAAAAATCTCTAGTGTAAATAAGGTAAAAACTAAATACTTATAATTTATGACCTTAATTTCTCATTTCTAACCTGACCTCACCAACTTATTCTTCTCCACTCTGCCAATGAATTCTTCATTGGACAGTGGCCTGCTCCCTACAGCCCTCGTGCAAATCACACTTGTCCTTACTTTAGCTCTTTAAGCTGGGCTTTGGTTCATCACCAAACACTTCTCCACAGTTACAAATCCAGATTTGGTTCTATACCCTCCAAAAGGTCATCCTCAGGTATGTCAGTTCATACAATCCCATCGTTCTCTAACTCAACACATTTTTAATGTGTTCTACTGCTACTCACATTAGCCTGTCTGCTTATTTGCTGTGTGTCATGTTCATGCCTTATTGCTTGTATGTGTTTTGCATTTCTACAGGTTCTAAAATAGTACTGGTTATAATGACATGGAGTTAGGACCTATGACTGCATTGATTAAGAAAAAATATTTTAACTAAGTTTGCAAAATAGCGATTGTCCAACATATTGTTTTAATATTTATTTACTTATTTTGGTTGCACTGGTTCTTCGTTGCTGCAAGAGGGCTCTCCAGTCATGGAGAGTGGGGGCTGCTCTTCATGGCAGTGCTCGGGCTTCTCATTGAGGTGGCTTCTCTTGCTTCGAGGCGCAGTCTCTAGGCACACAGGCTTCAGTAGTTGCAGCACGTGGGCTCTGTAGTTGAGGCTCGTGGGCCCTACAGGACAGACTAAGAAGTTGTACACGGGCTTAGTTGCTTCTTGGCATGTGGAATCTTTGGGAACCAGGGATTGAACCTGTGTCCCCTGCATTGGCAGGAGGATTCGTATCCACTATGCCACCAGGGAAGTCCTATCCAACACATTTTTGGACTATAACATTGCCATGTAAAATAATACTGCTAGTATTTTTATATCTATCTTATAAATGTAGAAAGTCTTTGTTTTTTTAAATCATCATGATACAGACGTTACAAAATAAATGAGTCATGAGGATGAAATGTACAGCATGTGGAATATAGTCAGTAATAATGTAGTATCTTTGTATGGTGACGGACAATAACTAGACCACCAGGAACTAACATAGTGTTGTAGGTCAATTATACTTCAACAAACAAACAAATTCATTAAAAAGGGGATTAGATTTGTAATTACCTGGGGGAAGAGAGGGGAGGGTGGGTGGTCGGGTGGGCAGAGGAAATTAGTTAAAGTGGTCAAAAGGTACAAATTTCCAGTTATAAGATAAGTATTAGGGATGTAATATACAATATGATTAATATAATTGACATTACTACTACTATATGTTATATATGAAAGTCATCAAAGGAGTAAGAAGATCCCCTGGAGAAGAAAATGACAACCCACTCCAGTATTCTTGCCTGGAGAATCTCCTGAACAGAGGAGCCTGGTGGGCTACAATCCACAGGGTCGCAAAGAGTTGGCCGCGACTGAGTGAGTGAGCATACTCAAGGAAGTAAATCTTAAGAGTTCTAATCACAAGGAAAATTTGTTTTCTACTTTTTGAATTTCGTATCTGTAGGAGATATTGAATGTTCACAAAACCTACTGTGGTAATCATTTCATGATGATTAAGTCAAATGATATATGCTGTACACTTTAAACTTATATAGTCAAGTATATCTCAGTAAAGCTGAAAGAAAAGAAAATATGATGCCACTTTGAAAAATAAACACATGAAAATTAAAAGTTCGTCTAGTGTATGTGATAATATCATATATTAAAGAACCAGTAATTTATCAATCAAACCCAACTCAAACTGTTTTAAGAAAAAAAGGATCTGCTGCCACACATTCAACTTTGTCACCAGTATTTACTTAACAGCTCACATATGCCAGCCCATTGCCTAGCGTTCCAGGAACACTCTGACAAACAAGTTCTCTCCTTTCACTCACGTGTTTATACTCTAGTGGAAAGAGACACACAAAAACCAGATAGTAGTAAGTTCTGTAAAGGAAATAAAATAGAGATCATCAGCACTGAATGGGAAGTGTAGGGCTTATTTAGACATAATGATTCTCTCAGTGCCCTCTGTGTAGACAATTCAAATGAGATCTAAATAACAAAACATGATGGCTAGACGGAAGCTTTGTGAATATCTAGGGGAAGGGAAGCATAGAAGGAGGGAACCAGAAATACAAAGTCCCTGAGACAGGAAGAAGTTTAGCATGACAGAGAATCAGAAAGATCAGAGATCTTGTGTCTACTCTGGACCCTTGTCCTGAAGTTGGGTATTCTTGATTAACAGCTCTGTCAGAACCTCTTGCAGTGGGGAGAATCTTTCTAGAAGGAAAGAATGCAGAAAAAGCAAAAGAACAAATATCCCCTGCTCGTTTTAAAAAATAATTTAATAAGAGCCAGTGAACTCTGGGTTTGGTATTATAAATATGAAAAAGAAGCTCAGTCTTTATAGATTTTCCATTAATATCTCTGTATTTTCATTGATACTCTGGTAAAGAGTTGAAAGTTATTCCTCATGAGAACTTGAACATTGATCATTATATTAATAGGGCTTCCCAGGTGGTGCTAGTGGTAAAGAGCTCACCTGCCAGTTCTGGAGACATAAGTGATTTGGGTTTGATCCCTGGGTCAGAAAGATCCTCTAGAGGAGGGTGTGGCAATCCGCTCTGGTATTCTTGCCTAGAGAATCCAATTGACAGAGTAGCCTGGCAGGCTACAGAGTCAGACATGACTGAAGTGACTTAGCACACATTGCATGCATTATATTAATAATCCTGTAGTCTCTTCAGAAAAAGTATACATTAAATGTTTCATAACTTGTCTTCAGATTCCAATGCTCTTTAGTATACTATGCTGGAGGAACTATTTATAGTCTCATCTTGGAGTTTCCCAATGTGTAGAAAGATGCTGTGCTAAACACCTCTATTACTGAGGCAGCCTAGTCTTGTAGGTAAGAAAGATGGACAGGCTATCTCTGGGTCTAGAGATAGATAGGATTTATGTCTTGATTCTTCCCCTCGGTCTCTGCGTGGTCTTGGGTCTCTCTGTGCCCTAGTCCTCTCGTCCTCAAAATAGGAGAAAAAAATACCCCCTCACCTCATGATGTTTGTAGTGAAGAGTAAATGGATTGGTATGCCTTAAGAACTTAGAACAATACTTGGCACATGCTAAGGACCCAATGGGGCTTCCCTGGTGGCTCAGAGGTTAAAGCGTCTGCCTGGAATGCAGGAAACCTGGGTTTGATCCCTGGGTCAGGAAGATCCCCTGGAGAAGGAAACGGCAACCCACTCCAGTATTCTTACCTGGAGAATCCCATGGACAGAGGAGCCTGGTGGGCTACAGTCCACAGGGTTGCAAAGAGTCGGACACGACTGAGTGACTTCACTTCACTTCACTTCACTTCACTTCACTTCACTTCACTTCAAGGACCCAATGGGCTTCCCTGGTGACTCAGATGGTAAAGAGTCTGCCTTCAGTGCAGGAGACCCAGGTTCATTCCCTGGGTGGGGAAGATCCCCTGGAGAAGGGTATGGCAACCCACTCTAGTATGCTTGCCTGGAAAATTCCATGGACAGCAGGGCCTGGATGGCTACAGTCCCTGGGGTCACAAAGAGTCAGACATGACTAAGCGACTAATACACACAAAAGGGCCCAATAAGTATTAATCACTGTCATAATTATTACTTATTTGAAAAATGTATCTCCCAAAGAAATGTTGTAAAATACGTGAAATTGCTATGAGATAATTAACCTTATAGTGTTCTGATATATTTTCACTTCTTATAAACCAATAAGAACAGATTAACTCCCACCGTAATACCCCAAATCATTATTGTGAAAAAAGCAAAATATAGAATAATATTTAACTGACTTGAAGCACACAAAAGCAATTGCAAATGAAGCTCAAAACTAAAGTATGAATGGGAAGTTCAATACTGCATTTGCTGTCACGTGCCGTAATTTAGAAAATGACTCCAAAGCTTCTAAACAGAACAACACACACACACACACACACACACATACTCACTTGCACACACACACAAAGATGGGACATGAATGTTACTGTTTCCTGACAGTTCAAAAGAAAGAAGTTAAAAATGTGTTACGATACAATTAAATATTTTTTAATTTTAAAAACACTCCAAGTTGCCAATTTTACCACAATACCAGGTGTTTTGGTCTCTTTTACAAGTTTATTGGGATTCCTTTTTATCTAAAAATAACACTTTAAGATTATATGTGGCATACCAATAATGCCTTGACCATATTCTTTCAGCACACTGTTAAAATATTTAACCAATAGCACAATAAAGGGCTTTCCTGGTGGCTCAGCTGGTAAAGACTCAGCCTGCAATGTGGGAGACCTGGGTTCGAGCCCTGGATTGGGAAAATCTCCTGGAGAAGGGAGCAGCTATCCACTCCAGTATTCTGGCCTGGAGAATTCCATGGACTGTATAGTCCGTGGGGTCGCAAAGAGTCAGACACGACTGAGTGACTTTCACTTTCCCTTCCAGCCCAACAAAAGAATCTAATTTACCAGTGAAATTTCTTTCCTCAGAAAGTTTTAATATAAACATTTACAGCATTTGACTTATTCTTATAAGAACATAATTTCTTATTTATCCTTTTATCAATTCATTCACTTGTTCCTATACAGCCTTAAAGCGTATCCATTCATTTGAGACAAAATAGATCTAGTATGAATAAAGAAGGAAAAGAATGTATGATGGACAATAAAAATAGTTTTTAAGTTGTGAGATCACTGTCTAATTGTTATTCTGATTGCTGTGCAAAAAGAGGGAAGAGCTAAGAGAAAATGAATATTAAGAGTTTACTATGTCAACTGATTTAGATAAACACTATTATATTTCAAACCAGTCAATAATACTATTAAATATCAAACCAGTCAATCTTAAGGGAGATCAACTCTGAATATTCACTGGAAGGACTGATGCTGAAGCTGAAGCTCCAATATTTCGGTCATCTAATGCAAACAGACGACTCATTAGAAAAGTCCCTGATGCTCGGAAAGATTAAGGGCAGACGGAGAAAAGGGCATCAGAGGATGAGATGACTGGATGGCAATTATTGTGCATTGAACATGAACTTGGGCAAACTGGGGTCTGGGAGGCCTGGCATGCAGCAGTCCATGAGGTCACAAAGAGTAGGACATGACTAGGCAACTGAACAGCAACAACAATGTCAAATGATTTAGATGAATACTATTATATTTCACCTCATGCCCATCAAGTTGTTATCACTACCCTAATCTTCAAATGAGAAAACAGAGGCTTCAGCAAAACTGATGCTAAAGCCAACAGATAATAGTGGTTGAACCACTATTCACACCTAGATCGGGACAAAACCAAATCCATTCTGTCACATCACATTGTGCTGTTTCTTTATAATCAACAACATTATATGTTAATATTACTATTTTCCCACTGATCTTCACTATTAACATCCTTTACACATACATGTGCGTCTATCTGTGTGCTTAGTCACTCAGTCGTGTCCGGCTCTTTGCGACCCTGTGGACTGTAGCCCACCAAGCTCTTCTCTGTCCAGGCAAGAATATTGGAGTGGGTTGCCATTTCCTCCTCTAGGAAATCTTCCTCACCCAGGAATCAAACCCGCATCTTCTGCATTTCCTGCATTGGAAGGTGGATTCTTTACCACTGAGCCATTTTACACATATACAGAAAACTAAATATGTGTGCAAAATTATTTCTTCTGCATATTTTTGTACTGATAAATTCAATTATGGAAGAAAAAGTTCCTTCATACTAGTAAAATTTGTCTAATTCTTTTTTATTCCAAATTTAATTTTTAATTTTTTTTCCGACACCCTACTGTCCCTCTCTCAACTCTTTTTCTCCAATTGAATAAGTAAATAAATAGGAAAAAAATCAGGTTTACAGTAATGTCTAGGATCTTTGACTTTTTACTAATATTGACAAGGCACAGAATTGAACTTTAAATTTGTGTTTCCAAATAAACATCTAGTTATAAGGACTACATTGAAAGGAAACTAATGAAATTCCAAGGTGCTCTGGGGTGGCTGTTTTATTCTGATCGGTGGTAGATTGCACTATTGACCAAATGTCAGACACCAAGCGATACAATGATTGAATAAAAGTGTATACATAATCGGAGCAGAGAACTTTGCCAAGACCAGCCTTGTTGCCTTTCTCATAATACTAAAGGAAATTCTTTTTTTTTTTTCCCCTCCTCTCTGAGTGCAAATAACTTTTTTTCTTTCTGGGCCTCCTCCTCCTTTTATTGGTGCCCCCAGATAAAATAATGTAAGGTGCCTTAGCCAGAGACGCTGATGAAATATTTTCAGCCTAGATATTAATCTGTTATCAGTTCCGTAGGTGTGAAATGTGATGGAGATGACAGAGAATCATGCTCTGCAGGCCTCAAGTAATTTGCACCGAAGATATTTAGATCTATCTTTGGACACAGCAGATCAGTTATTATGGGAGGGGGAAAAGCCCTTGGGGAGTCTACCTTGAAACATATTTCAAATGCCAGGGGAGTTGCATGAAAATTGGGTAATGAATGAAACTCTGATTGCAGAAAAATCACTTTGGAATGCTACTGCTGCAGCATGCTGCTGCTCTGTGTAGACCTTAAATGCTTAACAACATGGACGGAGTTGTGTGGCTTCAGTGATGCATTCTGCTGCTACTTTTTGTCTTTACTCCACCATTCAGTTGGGGATGGATAAATATTTGTCATACAACCTGATGAGTTTTTTTCCCCTTTAATTGAAAGAAGACCAGGGTGTGTCCATCCTGTGTGAGAACTTGTAGATGGCTAATGCTAAGTTCACTAAAGAAATTTAATCTTCTTTATCCCTATAACTCAGGGCTTCCCAAGTGGCAGAGTGGTAAAGAATCCGCCTGCCAATGCAAGAGATGCAAGAGATGTGGGTTCGATCTCTGAGTCGGGAAGATCCCCTGGAAGTGGCAACCCACTCCAGTATTCATGCTTGGAAAATTCCATGGACAGAGGAACCAGGTGGGCTACAGTCCTTGGGATCACAAAGAGTGGGACCTGACTAAAGTGACTGAGCACACACGCATCCCTATGTGCATGAATGGAGTGGGTTCCCATGCCCTCTTCCAGAGAATCTTCCCGACCCAGGGATTGAACTTGGGTCTCTTGAGTCTCCTGCGTTGGCAGGGGAGTTTTTTGTTGTTGTTGTTACCACTCGTGCCACCTGGGAAAACATGCTTTCCTTATAACTCTGCATAAATTGAATGTTGCTTCTTAAACTTCAGTAGGTATTTCTGAAAGTTTGTGAACTAAACCAAGTCCTCGATAAGACTGAGTTTCTCATTCCTGACAATCAAGCTGTGGTCAAGAGACATTAAAGTGCTTCTTTTTGAAAAGCTTCACTGAAATAGTCAGAAATGGTTTACAGTGGTAATCAGCTTGATCAGAGGGCAGTGGTCTTGTTCCCAGTTTTAATTTAGGAATTTAGCTTGGCACAAAGACCCCGTGGAAGCTTATATCACACAGACCTTCACCATGAATATAGAGTGGGATCAGAAGTCTTTTTCAAAAAGCTAATTAATTAATTTTTATTTTATACCCCTCCCATCCAGGCTGCCACATAACATCGGGCAGAGTTTCACATGCTTTACAGTAGATCCTTGTTTGTTATCCATTTTAAATATGCCAACCTGTCCATCCCAGAAGTATAGCTGATTTACAATATAGTGCTAGTTCCAGATGTATAGCAAAGTGACTCATATATATATATATATATATATATATATACACACACACACACATATATTCTTTTTCAGATTCTTTTCCACTATATGTTATTACACAATACTGAATATAATTCCCTGGGCTACACAGTAGGTCCTTATTGTTTATCTGTTTTATAGATAACAGTATGTATCTGTTATCCCAAGTTCTTAATTTATCCTTCCTCTCCTCCACCTCTTTTGCTAACCATAAGATTGTTTTCTATGTCTATGAGTCTGTTTCTGTTTTGTAAATAAATTCATTTGTATCATTTTTCTAGGGTCCATATGTAAGTGATATTATATGATATTTGTCTTTGTTGGGACCAGATGTCTTAATGTAACCGTAGAGATAGCAGAGATATCATGCTATTTTATGTATATTAAAAATCTGTTGATACAAACGCATAAAATTCTGAAGCCTAGAGTGAAATTAAAAGAATATTTAATAATGGAAATGTACTCATAGAAATACTTAAGTTTACACACTTTAAGATCTGTCTGTCCTTGAATGAAATTGATCATTGTATTCCACTTAAATATGTACATGTTTCCTCAACAGGCCCTCAAAGAATTTTTAAAAAATATTTTTATTTACATGACTCATTATATTTTGTAGGGTATAACCTCTACTAGGGCAGGACATGTGTGCTCTCCAGGGCCTGCTGCTAAGTCACTTCAGTCGTGTCTGACTCTGTGTGACCCCAGAGTCGGCAGCCCACCAGGCTCCCCCGTCCCTGGGATTCTCCAGGCAAGAACACTGGAGTGGGTTGCCATTTCCTTCTCCAATGCATGAAAGTGAAAGTGAAGTCGCTCAGTCATGTCTGACTCTTTGCAACCCCATGGACTGCAGCCCACCAGGCTCCTCCGTCCATGGGATTTTCCAGGCAAGAGTACTGGAGTGGGGTGCCATTGCCTTCTCCAGGGCCTGGCATGTGACAAATGCCTGAGAAGTGTTCACAGAATGAGCACATTAATGAAGGGAAGAAAGAATATATTTGTTAATGCAAACAGAGTCATGTGAGAGAGAACCACTAATAAAGGGCGAAATCGTCTTTCCCCTTGGCTTATTTACACATATTATAAATGACAAAAGTGAAAAAGGAAGAAAACAAGAGAGACAGTCTAAAATAATTTTCATCTGCTGAGAATTAGAGTGGAATAAAAACGGCCAAAAGTAGAATATTGTCTTCTTTCCACCTGACCAAATGGTCATCTACCAGATGACATCAGAATCAAACAGATTTGCTCCAAAGAGATTTACTATGAGGGTATGGGAGCCAGCTGGATGATAAAGAAGTGAATTCACAAAGGAAGCCACTTCTGACCTCAGAAATTCTCATCTAGGTCATTTCATCCCAATTTTCTTTTTCTTTTTTTTTATTAATTTATTTATTTTAATTGTAGGCTAATTACTGTACAATATTGTAGTGGTTTTTGCCAAACATTGGCATAAATCAGCCATGGGCACACGTATTTTCCCCATCCAGAAGCCCCCTCCCACCTCCCTTCCCATCCCATTCCCCAACTTCATCCCAATTTTCAAAATGGTGCACAGACAGCTCCCATATCTTGTCAAAGGTACTCATCTTTTCAGAGGTAATTGCAAGGTAATTAATTAAGTTCCTTACCTGAAATATCTTTCCCAGTTAGACCTAGTATATATAAGAATACCTCATGTATTTCAGAGTCATAGTGTACCTCAGTGGAGAGAAAACGCCACAGCTGAACAATAAATGTTCCAATGTCTCTAAGACCCTTGCATTCCAAATCAGCATATAATGTTTTTATTCTTTTATTAGAGTATGAATTGCTTTACTATGTTGTGTTAGTTTCTGCTGTACAACAAAATGAATCAGCTATATGTACACATATATCCCCTCCACCTTGGACCTTCGTGCCACCCCCATCCCATCCACCCAGGCCATCACAGAGCACAATATTAATGATAACTTATCAGAGTCCTCAGAAAAAGAAAATTCATCACCAAATGACACACTTTTACAACAAAAAGTCAACACCTTTAGTACACAATCTGGTGTTTTCTCTTCTCTTTGTTGCTCTGGTCTTAACCATTTCAGAGGTATGAAATTTGTAGAATCTCTTACTTATAAATGGGCTCCTCCATTTTATGGCACTCTCTGGAAGTGAGTGCACAGGTACTTTTATACCAGAAAGAAAATTTCTGATTATGAACACAAAAGCAATGCTAAGATAGAGAAACACTGCTGACTATGTTCCATCCCCTATATAATCAGACTTGAATGGGTCATCCAGGAATTCATTCTGTTTCTAGCATCCTTACCTCCAGGTTCCCTCATTCCTTTAACCATCTTAGCCCTGACTCCCTGGATCCCTTTCCAATCCTGGCAGCAGTCCGTAGGGACGAGAGAACATCATTACTAGATCTCACCTGGAAGGCAGTGACAGATCCTGACCTTTGCAGGAGTAGACTTAGGTCCTTCACATGCTTCACAATATAGCATCTGTAAAAAACAAACGTTTCATTTTGCTATCATGCTCTGCTCAGTCACTCAGTTGTGTTCGACTCTGCAACCCATGGATTGCAGCCCACCAGGCTCCTCTGTCCATGGGATTTTCCAGGCAAGAATACTGAAGTGGTTTGCCAATTCCTCCTACAGTAGATCTTCCCCACCCAGGGATCAAACACACATGTCTTGCATGTCCTGTCTTGGCAAGTGAATTCTTTACCACTGCATCACCTGGGAATCCTTGCTATCATAGTATGGTATAAAGTATTTCATATAATAAAATTTTCATACAACATTATACCAAAAGATGCCTTTCTCACCAGGAGTGAAGAAGGGAAGAAATAAAAGGAGTTAGGGTTGGGCCATCTGGATTTTAAATTTTGTTTTTAAGAAAAAGGCAATTCTTTAATAATTCAGAATTTGAGGATGTAAATGGGAGAAACTAGGACATTTAAATTCCCAGAAAGCAGAATCTAATGTTGATTATTTATGTGCTATCAAGGCACACACTGGGACTTAAAAAAATGCTTTAGGTCAATGTGAGTAAAATGACTACAGAGGAGACAATTTTAATTAGTCCATGCAAAAGAGAGGAGGAACAAGAAAGGAGGAAAGTGGGGAAAAAGAGAAAGAAAAATTAAAAAAGGATAACAACAACTTTCTGAGCAAATATCAGTGAAACACCACCAGAATATTTTGTCTTTCCAGAAAGGAGCTTAGATATTAACTATTCAGTATTTCTTTTTCATGTATTTTTTTTTTCATTATGGCTATAGACTTCCTAATTTTTTAAAGTTTATAAAAGCAAAAGCTAACTCTGGAATGTTTGGAGGATATATATATATATACATTATATATAATTTACAGAAATGTAATGATTCTTTGAAATAAAGTTCCTTGAAACTGAAACTTCAAGAAGCCTATAGCTGTATGTAAAACTCATTGATCATTAACTAAGCTACATCAAACCCTGGATACATAATTCCCAGGACAAACAATATGCGAGAGCATATTTTATGTTTCCTTCTAAATAGGTGATACAGTCTATGCAGTAGGATAATATTTTGCATACAAATTGAAGAACTTTTTTTTTCTTTAATTCCTGTCTCTCAGTAGCCATCAGAGCAGCTAGAGTTCCATGCTTTCTGCCACAAGGAAGGGAGGATACAGCAAAATGAAGCCAACCAAGTGCAAGTCAGTTCTTAGTTTTGTGTCTCAAAATCCAGGACTTTTGAATAGATGAGAGACTTGGAAGTAAGGAAAACAAAGCCTCCCTAGCTTCCAGCACTATTGAACACCATACAATATTCCATGGATGGAGAGAAAATGCAGAAAGGGAAAAAGAGAATCTTGTGGGTTCTGGAAAAATAAACGTCTGCCTTCTTTCCCTGCCCAAAATGAATCCCTGATAAGAGAAAGATATAAACCAAAAATAATTTGGAGTGAGGAAAGAAAGAGAAGTAACTTACAACACCCCCAGTGTCCCCATGCTTGGACTACGGAGGGAGTGATAGAACACTTCATTCATATCATGTTTATAGGCAGAAAGATCTAAGATAGCTTCATCAAGTTCTCTGTAGCCCAGGAGGATCCTTGAGCATTAGAAGGTTTTCTTATTGTTGTTCAGCTACTGAGTCGTGTCTGACTCTTTGAGATCCCGTAGACTGCAGCACACCAGGCTTCCCTGTCTTCCACTGTCTCCTGGAATTTGCTCAAGTTCAGTTCATTGAGTCAGTGATGCTATCTAACCATCTCATCCTTAGAAGGTTTACTGTGAAACTAAATGCATAAATGGCCCGCAGAGCTGAAAACTATGAAGAGTCACTCTGGGCAATACAAAGAAATTATAGAAATTAGTGAAACTATAAGAGCTCATGAGGGAGGACCAGACCAGAAAGTCACTGTGGAAGGTGGCAGAGTAGATATTGAAGACACTCAGGTGGGATGACATCTCATACACTGAACTCCATACAATGGTGTCACAAAGCCACTCAGAACTACTTAGACATAACTGTAAGAAAAAAGAAGCAATTATGGAGTAAGAGGTGAAGAAACCCTGAAATTTCTATTTGTCTTCCTCAAGACATTCCTCAAGACCCTTGAGAAATAAACCTGTGGAAGAGCCTGAAACAGAGCATGACTATCATGTTCAAGGAAGCACAAGGAAGAAACAGAATGGCTACCAAGAGATTGAGGGAAGGGAAAGGAAACAATGGTAACATTGTGGATTAATATAAAAATTCGGCTTTTATTCAAAGTTATATAGGAATCTCTCAGATGGCTTTAAGGAGAGTTGTTACACAGACCGCCTTATGATTTAATACAATTGTTCTGGCTAACATCTTAAGAACAGTCTTAAGGAGGGTAAAGATAGGGACTTCCCTGGCAGTCCAGTGGTTAGGACTCCACGCTTCCACACAGGAGACACCAGTTCGAACCATGATCAGGGAACAGGCTCCAAAAGCCGCACATGACATGGCCAAAAGAAACCCCAAAAATACAGCAACAGAAAAAGCAGAGTGTGAAAAAAAAAAAGAGAAGGGTAGAGGTAGAATCTGTGAGATCAAAGAGAAAGCTAATGTAATATTCCAGGTAAGAGATGCCACTGGCTTTGATTAAGGTGGTGAGATTAAGGTCAAAATCTGGATACCTTTTAAAGGTGAAGTGAAGTGAAGTGAAAGTTGCCAGTCGTGTCCGACTCTTTGTGACCCCATGGACTTTACAGTCCATGGAATTCTACAGGCCAGAATACTGGAGAGGCTAGCCTTTCCCTTCTCCAGGGGATCATCCCAACCCAGGGATTGATCCCAGGTCTCCTGCATTGCAGAAGGATTATTTACCAGCTGAGCCACAAGGGAAGCCCAAGAATATTGGAGTGGGTAGCCTATCCCTTCTCCAGCAGATCTTCCTGACCTAGGGATCAAACTGGGGTCTCCTGCATTGCAGGTAGTTTCTTTACCAACTGAGCTATGAGGGAAGCCCCTTTTAAGGGTTCAGTTCAGTTCAGTCGCTCAGTCATGTCCAACTCTTTGTGACTCCATGAATCGCAGCATGCCAGGCCTCCCTGTCCATCACCAACTCCCAGAGTTCACTCAAACTCACGTCCATCTAGTCAGTGATGCCATCCAGCCATCTCATCCTCTGTCATCCCCTTCTCCTCCTGCCCCAATCCCTCCCAGCATCAGGGTCTTTTCCAATGAGTCAACTCTTCGCATGAGATGGCCAAAGTATTGGAGTTTCAGCTTTAGCATCAGTCCTTCCAATGAACACCCAGGACTGATCTCCTTTAGAATGGACTGGTTGGATCTCCTTGCAGTCCAAGGGACTTTCAAGAGTCTTCTCCAACACCACAGTTCAAAAGCATCAATTCTTCGGCATTCAGATTTCTTCACAGTCCAACTCTCACATCCACACATGACCACTGGAAAAACCATAGCCTTGACTAGATGGACCTTTGTTGGCAAAGTAATGTCTCTGCTTTTCAATATGCTATCTAGGTTGGTCATAGCTTTCTTTCCAAGGAGTAAGCGTCTTTTAATTTCATGGCTGCAATCACCATCTGCAGTGATTTTGGAGCCCCCAAAAATAAAGTCTGACACTGTTTCCACTGTTTCCCCATCTATTTCCCATGAGTAATGGGACCAGATGCCATGATCTTAGTTTTCTGAATGTTGAACTTTAAGCCAACTTTTTCACTCTCCTTTTTCACTTTCACCAAGAGGCTTTTGCCCTGAAATTTGCTAATATACTGCATGATGGATAGGTAAACATGACTACAAGGTTTTAGAAGTAAGCAATTAGAGGTATGGAGCTACCATCCTTTGAAATGGTAAAGGTTGGAGAAAATAGGATTGAGAGTTTTGTACATTCTGAGTTTAAATGATGACTGTTAAACATGTAAATATAGATTTCAAAAAAGCAGTGGTATATTCAAGACTGGAGTACAGGGGCACGGTTCAGGCTGGAAATCATTAGTATACAGATGTTATTTAAAGCTACAATACTTCCCTGGTGGCTCAGATGGTAAAGTGTCTGCCTACAAAGCAGGAGACCCAGGTTCAATCCCTGGGTTGGGAGGATCCCCTGGAGAAAGAAATGGCAACCCACTCTGGTACTCTTGCCTGGAAAATCCCATGGACTGAAGATCTTGGTAGACTACAGTCCATGGGGTCACAAAGAGTCGGACACAACTGAGCAACTTCACTTTCACTTTCACTGGGTAAGAGCAAGGGAATTAATTCAGAAAGAAGGAAGAAGAGGCAGAAGAACTATGGTCCAAGACACTACAATATTATGAAGTTGAAGCGATAAAGAAGAATAAGAAAAGGAGACTTAAAATGTGCTTTCTGAAATAGCCAAAAAAAAAAAAAAATTAAGAAGAAATCTCCAGGATCCAATTATGTCAAATATTGCTGACTGATCAAGTAAGATGAGGACTGAGAATTTACCACTGTATTTAGCATCTTTGCGCTCATTATTGACTTTGAAAGGGCTTCCCTGATGACTCAGGTGGTAAAGAAACTGCCTGCAATGCAGGAGACCTGAGTTTGATCCCTGGGTCAGGAAGATCTCCTGGAGAAGGGAATGGCTACCCACTCCAGTATTCTTGCCTGGAGAACCCATGGACTGAGGAGCCTGTCAGGCTACTATAGTCCATGGGATGGGATGGCAAAGAGTCAGACACAACTGAGACATTGAAAAGGACACCTGGTGGAGCAGTTGAGTTTCAAAAAACGGAATAGATTCAAGAGTAATTAGTACTAGAGGACTAGAGACTATGGGTCTAGACAACTCTTCTGGTAAAATTTAGCATAAATGAAAGTAAAGAGAGGGATGGTAGCTGAACGGTAGGTGGGGCCAAGAAAGAATTTTTTTGTTTGTTTTTAACAGGCTGGATAACAATGTGGAAAGAAAGGAAAGTTAATTGATGTAGATGATAAGGAGAATCACTATTGAAGTAATGATGGTGACTAGGCAAGAGGCCATGAGATTTTTTGCACAAGAAGAGACTTCTGGGACTTCTCTGGTGGTCCAGTGGTTACGATTCTGCACTTTAAATCCAAGGGGTACAGGTTTGATTCCCAGTTGGAGAACTTAAGATCCCACATGCTGTGTTCATTAAAAAAATTTTTTTAATTAAAAAAGGAGAAGAGATTTTCCTATGTAGGAGCACTTTCTGTAACAGATGAGAAAGCAGTGGGTATAGACATAGATGCAGGTAGGTAGGTAAAGATGAAGAAGAGAGCATGATGACATTTTTTTATTGCTCCTATTCCCTCAATGAGATAGAAAGCAAGGTCATTGGCCAAGTGTAAAACTGGATTGTGTCTATATTTTTATACAATACTCTTCATGTGCAATTAGAGTAAATATGGTGACAGGTTTTCCTTGAATTAAGTCTTAGTGGTTGTGCAAGCAAGTTTTATTTAGCAGCATGACAAATTATGGAGGCCAGACTCTACATCCTAGGAAATTTCCTAGGAAATTTCATTTAGTCTTTAATTTCACAAATACCAAATGATCTTTGTGGTGTGCTTAGTCACTCAGTCGTGTCTGACTCTTTTCGATCCCATAGAATGTAGCCCTCCAGGCTCCTTTGTCCATGGGGATTCTCCAGGCAAGAATACTAGAGTGGGTTGCCATGCCCTCCTCCAGGGGATCTCCCCTACCCAGGGATAGAACACAGGTCTCCCACATTGCAGGTTGATTCTTTACCAACTGAGCCATGAAGGAAGCCTTACTAAGGCTTACTATAATCCTTATGATCCTTAATAAGTTCAAATACCCCGTTGTTATTTCAGGAGAAAGTATGAAAACTGAAATGTAGAGAACACTGAGAAATAGTTCCCTGGAGACCCAACTTAGAAGAAGAAAAAAAACAACAAAAAAAACCTTACTTTTCCCATAGTAGGTATCTTTCTAGGGAGAAAAAAAAAATTAAGCAAAATAGAATCCTCCATGGCCATAGAAAAGTGGGACTTAGTATATATCTTTCTGTTAGGAAATTCATTTAGTTCAGTTCAGTTCAGTCGCTCAGTCGTATCCGCTCAGTCTTTGCGACACCATGAATCACAGCATGCCAGGCCTCCCTGTCCATTACCAACTCCCGGAGTTCACTCAGACTCATGTCCATTGAGTCAGTGATGCCATCCAGCCATCTCACCCTCTGTCATCCCCTTCTCCTCCTGCCCCCAATCCCTCTCAGCATCAGAGTCTTTTCCAATGAGTCAACTCTTCACATGAGGTGGCCAAAGTATTGGAGTTTCAGCTTTAGCATCATTCCTTCCAAAGAACACCCAGGGCTGATCTCCTTTAGAATGGACTGTTTGGATCTCCTTGCAGGCCAAGGGGCTCCCAAGAGTCTTCTCCAACACCACAGTTCAAAAGCATCAATTCTTCAGTGCTCTGCTTTCTTCACAGTCCAACTCTCTCATCCATACATGACTACTGGAAAAACCATAGCCTTGACTAAGTGGACCTTTGTTGGCAAAGTAATGTCTCTGCTTTTCAATATGCTATCTAGGTTGGAAATTCATTAGTTAGCTTGATTTGTTGTTAATTTTTAGTAGCAAGTTCTCACCATTAGTGGCTCATAGACAAAGAAAGCAACTGCTGGATGAAGATGGACCATGGTATGACCGGGAAAGCATTCTACTGGGATCAGATCAGAAACAGGTCCAAGATACACAACTGAAATGGCTATGCGTCCTTGGGTGGTTTTTCTCTAAGTTTCAGTACCTCTGTGTGATAAATGGATGTGCATGTGTGCATGCTAAGTCACTTCAGTTGTGTCCAACACTGTGTAACCCTGTAAACTGCAGCCTGCCGGGTTCCTCTGTCTATGGGTTTTCCAGGCAAGAATACTGGAGTGGGTTGCCATGCCCTCCTCCAGGGGATCTTCCCAACCCAGGGATCAAGCCCGCTGCTCTTACATTTCCTGAGTTGGTGGGCAAGTTCTTTACCACTCTCGCCACCTGGCTGGTACTAAACCTAATTTCCCTGGATGTACTAAACCTAATTTGTAAGTTTTATGATGTTCAAATAAAATACTGGCTATAAAATCACCAAGAAAATTGTTGCATCATTTTATCACTGTAAACCTGTGTTTCATATTAAAATTCATTTTTGCTTTTTATTTTGTTTCTTTGTGTAAATTGGGCCTCCCTGGTGGCTCAGTGGTAAAGAATCCACCTGCCAATACAGGAGATGTAGGTTCTATCTTTGGATCTGAGAGATTCCCTGGAAAAGGAAATGGCAACCCATTCCAGGTTTCTTGCCTGGAAAATTCCATGGACAGAGGAGCCTAGAAGGTTGGAAAAAAGTCAGACATGACTTAGTGACTAAATGACAATAACAATGAATAGGTTATTTCCTACATACATTTTTTAGTATGATCACATAATTTTTTTGAGAATTATACTACTGTGTAATAACTACAGGATGGAATACATACTTAGACAAAATAGATTTCGTGTCTTAAAAGTATTTTATGATTGTGTATATTTGTTCTTGATAACTTACTGTCTGGTAAAATTACTGACTTTTTTTCTGTTCTCCTAATATGAACAAACAATGTCTTAGTGTCTATCTGAGACCTTGAAAATTATGACTCCAATTAGGTACAAGTTCTCATATGGCAATGTTGATTTAGTTTACCTATCAGTAGGAACAATAGATTCACTCATTAGGGCTTACCTATTTTAAAAGCAGTATTTAAACTTTTAAATCCCTACTTAGATGATCTCTGAAAAGTACCTTCTACACTCTGAGGAAATAAAATGCAGAAATGTTCACATTCATGAGACAATAGCTTTGACTGAATGCTGTAAAATGAAATCTGCTCTTTCAGTTTTTCTTTCAAAAGAAAGATTGCATAAATAATACATTTGGGCCTTGCAATACCAAACAAGCACAATAGCTACTTTACAGCTTTCATCAAAATGAAGGCCATCTTTTTCATTTTATTATGGAACTATTAATACAATATCATCGACTCTGATTGGCTGCAAGATTCCATAATGAAGGCTTCATGCCAGAAGTCAACGGAGGTGCTAATATCACTGGATACAGGATGGCACCAGCCCAATGCCTGGTGAGCTGATAAAATATGAAAAGAAAGAAAGATAAATCTGAAAGTTTTCAAATGTGGGGCCATGGTTTATTTCTTGGGAAAAACTCAGGCAAGAATTAATTTTATGATACTCCCCAAAGTCACCTGACAGTCTTTTAAATGACAAATAAATAATACATGTTGAGATGTGGTTTGAGCCCTGAGTTGGGAAGATCTCCCGGAAGAGGAAACGGCAACCCACTCCAGGATTCTTCCTTGGGAATCTCATACACAGAGGAGCCTGGTGGGCTACAGTCTGTGGGGTCGCGAAGAATGGGACACCATGACCAAACAGCAACAACACATATATTACCTTGCTCATTTGGTTTGGGGATGTTTTTGGATACATTTCTATCCAGATCAGCCTTTTCACTGGTCTGTTAGAGGCATTAAAAACAAACAAAGAAACCAAACCAAAAAATAGGTACTATTTGATTGTATCTATTTTCTACCTATTTCAGTCCAAAAAAGAAAGGTTTGTTAGGAGGAGGAATAAAAATAATGTCGAAATTAAGACTTCTCTAATTATTCCTGGATTTAAATTGTCCTTGCTTTTGTGGGCTCTGTCCCATGACCACAGATAATTGAGAGCCGGCTGTAATTGACATTCTAGGGTTTTCTTTTACTTAAGGCAAATAGAAGCACATAAACATTAGTTTTACCCTTTAGGTAAAAAGAGCACATGGCAGATAGCCACAAAGTAGGGGTTTAAATGGATTTACTAAGTTGGGATAAATACAGTGTGTAGAAGGAATTTAAAGAAAATTCAAAGCAATGCATGGATAACAGCCTCACGTTACATGGATTTAGCACAACACAATTTAATTTCTTATACAAAGGAATTAAACAAGGTGGTATAACCTGTGATTTCTTTGTATTTTTGTTGATGTTTCCAAAGAAAATTTAGTTTTTCTCTTCTACTAAAGTGATTCTTAAAGTCCTTCTATATAATTAAATCTAAGTTTCATTTTATACTTAAGACATAAAAATATTGTAGAATGTGTTAAGACATATTTCAGGTCAATGAGAAATAAGTTATAAACTGTCAATTGACTGGACATTGACAAATATGTACTTTGAGCGTTCACTGCAGTTTGGCATTGTAAAGATATTAGGAAAACAGTTTTTCACTGCAAACTGCTACTTGGTAGCTGGGTAAACCTGGCCAAGTCCCTTAACCTCCTGGGCCTCCGTTTTCTGTTCTGTGAAATGGAAATGATTATAGATCTTATTCACAGAGTTCTTGTGAGGTTTAAAGGATCTAATAAATGTAAACTACTCAGAGGAATGCCTGACATATAATAAACATTCAAAAAGGAATTATTTTTGCTTTCCAACAGCATTTCAAATGATAGCCTGAAAGAAAAGAAAGTGAAAGTCACTCAGTTGTGTCTGACTCTTTTCGATCTCATGGACTATACAGTTCATGGATTCTCCAGGCCAGAATACTGGAGTGGGTAGCCTAAATTTCCCTTTTCCGGGGGGTCTTCCCAACCCAGGAATTGAACCAGGGTCTCCTGCATTGCAGGTGGATTCTTTACCAACTGAGTTCTGAGGGAAACCCAAAATGATAGCCTAGCAAGAGTAAATTGAGTGAAAAAGTTATCACTTTCTTGTCGTCAGCATTACATCCTGATAAGATTCAAGAAAAATCCTATTTTGTTATAAATTACTGCTACTGAGATTCACTGAATTAGATTTGAGGAATTTAAGATAGAGTCAGCATCAAATATTTGTGTTTGCTTTTTTAACAGGCAAATTAAAACATTGGCAAGTGCCTTTTAATTTAATTTTTAATTCTTATCCCTTTGGAGACTACACATAAAATATTCATTTATCTTCCATTTCAGTTTGGTAATATATTCTTGGCAATTAAGAACTTGATGGACTAGGAGATAAATGTATTTAGGTTAAATGTTAGTGCTTTGTATAAAGCCTGCTTTGCAGGAATTCTATTATGCTTCTCACTCTTTGGAAAGAGATGAAGCAAACCTCTAATTTTTAGAGCTCTGAAAATGGCAATGTGTCCCTACCCTCTTCAATAAAATCATTGACATTAAGAACTCCACCTTAATTTTACTGTTCAAACACAAAATGCTAAGCACTTAAAAGGCTCACAGATTACTGTTCATTCATTGCATTGATATCACTGATTTGGTCAGGATAATTCTAAAGCTCCCTAAGATTGGCCTTTGTTGTTGTGAGATACTGGCAATCAGGAACCAGAAGTGGATTTAGCAATTTCCAACATTTGATGTCTACCATGAGAACCAGTCCAAGTTTTTTTTCACTTTATTTCATTTACTAACCCTTCTTTAAAAAAAAAAAAAAGACTGACCCTTCTCCATCCCTGGGTTGACAAGATCCCCTGGAGTCAGAAATGGCAACTCACTCCACTCCTCTTGCCTGAAAAATTCTGTGGACAGAGGAGCTGAGCATACATGCACTCTGTTTATATAAAGATACAGTTGTTGTTGTTTTTAGTCACTAAGTTGTGTCCAGCTGTTTGCAACCCTATGAACTGTAGTCTGCCAGACACCTTTGTCCATGGGATTTCCCAGGCAAGACTATTAAAGTGGGTTGCCATTTCCTTCTCCAGGGGATTTGTTCCCAACTCAGGAATTGAACCTGAGTCTCCTGCATTGGCAGGCATGTTCTTTACCACTGAACCATCAGGGAAGCCTTAATAAGGATAAATGAGTCTTAGATTTACATGTATATACAAATAGAGATATATGTCTATTTCCAATAGTAGAATGGTATACAACTGATATTTGTAACAATAGCATGTGTTAGACTATATAATTGACATTACCTGTAATTTAACTACTAATATGCCTCCCCTGTTTTACTTTCCTTTCATTATAATTTTATTCATAATAATTTGTTAATTATTATAAATAGTTATTGTTGCTGCTGCTGCTGCTAAGTCTCTTCAGTCCTGTCCAACTCTGTGCAACCCCATAGATGGTAGCCTACTAGGTTCCTCCGTCCCTGGGATTCTTCAGACAAGAACAGTGGAGTGGGTTGCCATTTCCTTCTCCAATGCATGAAAGTGAAAAGTGAAAGTGAAGCTGCTCAGTCATGACCAACTCTTCGCAACCCCATGGACTGCAGCCTACCAGGCTCCTCTGTCCATGGGATTTTCCAGGCAAGAGTACTGGAGTGGGTTGCCATTGCCTTCTCCAATAGTTATTATATCTAAATTACAAAAGAAAAAAACTAAGGTGAACTGGTAATATATCAGATTACAGGCCAAGACATGTGCTTTTGTTCAAGGTATTTGCTTTTCCTAAGAACTAAATGACTCCTATGTTAAATGAGTAGGTGGTGTTTTGAAATAATTTCAGTAATTCAAGAAACCCAGTGAAAGTTCCCATTTCTCAGGTTTGATTTTGCACAAGGTATCTGAAACATCAGATTCTTTGTCTTGGCTAGAATTGTGTCAACTCATTGGGATCATATCAATTATCTTATGCTAGCCAGAAACAGCAATTGATATCTTTATTTCTTTGATTAAATTTTAGCAATATTTATGACTCAATAGTATGACTTGTAGGAAAACCCATTGCTTAGGGGTTGGGTCTGAGAAAAGAACAATGGGAAGTTAGAGAAAATCAAAGAAATATTCCTTTGGTGGTAAAATGTTTGAGATTCCTGGAATGGAGTTCTAAGGCTTCTTTTTACTTTGTAAATCATTATGACCTATTGTTTAAATTTTCTGGTCATATTTTCTCATCCTAATACAATCAATTTTACCTCTCTGAGTGGTTATATCTCAAGTTATACCTTAACGGTTCCCTGTCGGTTCAGATGGTAAAGAATCCACCTGCAATGCAGGAGACCCAGGTTCAATCCCTGAGTTGGGAAGACCTCCTGGAGAGGGGAATATTCTTGCTGGGAGAATTTCATGGACAGAAGAGCTTGGTGGGCTACTACAGTCCATGGGGTCACAAAGATTCAGACACAACTGAGAAACTAACATTATACTTCAAGTTAGACATGTGAACAAAATTTACCTTCCCTGATACAAGCATATCTGTATGAAGGTATAACATAAAGGTGTTGTGTGTATAAATTAATGATATTAATGTTCATGGGTAGCTCATGAAACTGAAGATGTATGCATTGGAGTATAGATTATCAAGTACATTGGAGGTTTGGCTGAGAAGACTATCATGTAACTAACTTCATATGTGCAGATGCTCTTCACTGAGTTAATATGCAAATTTTTCTTCAGCTTTATATAAAGCCTACCCACTTGCAATCTCCATTGTAACTACATGCACAGATTTACTCAATTGGTTTGATTAATATCCATACTTATGTAATGTAAATCAAAAAAATCTTTGCATGGTCAAGAAACGGAAAAATATTCATTAAGGTTATTAAAGTAACTAAAAATGGGATGAAATCTAAATGGCCAATGGTGATTTTAAAAAGCTATTGAGTAGAATTTTTTCCATCTATTTAAATCAGTGTTTATTTAAAAATGGACAAATTTCTGTCACGTTGTTAAATGAAAAAGGAAATGTCCAAATGTTGATTGTGCTATGTAGCAACACGGCTATGCAAAAGAAAACGAACAAAAAGTCATGAATCAGGAAAAATACTGGAAAGAAAGACACTAAAGTGTTAATGATGGCTACCTCTCGGTTTCAGCTATCAGGTAATTTGCTTGTGTTTCCCGCAATTTTTCTCTGGTGAGCTTATATTACTCTCATAATTGAAACTGTTTTATCTTTATAAAACAATCCATTGATTTTTAAAAGTGACTAAAATAGTATAACATTTAGTAGTTACATTTTGCCATGTATCTGTGACTCTGTGTGTGCTCAGTCACGTCCAACTCTTGAGACCCAGTGAACTTATAGCCTACCAGGTTTCTCTGTCCCTGGGATTTTTCAGACAAGAATATTAGGGTGGGTTGCCATTTTCTCTTCCAGGGAATCTTCCCAACCCAGGGATCAAACCCTTTTCTCCTACAGTTCAGGCAGATTCTTTACCCGCTGAGCCATCAGGGAAACACAATCTGGCACTATCTTACATGTTTAATCTTCAACAACCCAATCAGATAATATATTCTTAACATTTTACAGATGGAAACTTAGAAACAAAGAGATTAAATAACTTTCCCTGACTTATACATAAGTAGGTTGTGAAACTGGCACTCACAACTTTGGTTTTTGTGGCTTTGGTCTGAGTTATACTACTGCTATCAACGTGCACAACAGAAACGTTGTCATATTTTAATTTTTTAATGCTTAATCACAACAAAAGTATAGATGATATTACTGACACCCAGGTACCCATCTCTGAGTTCTAATTTTTTAAACAATACCACAACATGCTTATTTAAATCAATATTGTCCCATTCAAATACATCAATGGGGATGTGTCACTTTCAGGTGATAATGCCATTTTTATTATTATAGTAAGAATAGAAGTTGAATAATAAGGTAGTAAAATGATAGAACAGGTATAAGGCATACAAATTATGTACAAAATCTATATGAATAAAGCTATAAAAACTCTGATAAAAGAAATCAAAGAATGCCTAAATAAATGGAAAGATATTCCATGATCATGATCATAGATAAAAAGACTCAATATTGTCAAGATTTCAGTTCTTTCCAACATGATCTCTAGATTCAACACAATTCCAGTCAAAATCCCAATAAGCTATTCTGTAGATATTGACACAATGATTCCAAAGTTTGTATGGAGAGATAGAAGACCAAAAACAGCCAACATAATGTTGATGGAAAAGAATGAAAGTGGACATTACTTACATTACTCTACTTCAAGACTTACTAAGAGGCTACAACAATCAAAACAGTGTGATACTGATGAGAGAACAGACAAAGATACCAATGGAACAGAATAGAAGGCCCAGAAAAAGACCAACACAGATATCATCAACTGATCTTTGACAAAGGAGCAAAGGCAATATAATGGAAAAATGATGCTGTTTTCAACAAATGATACTGGAGCAACTGGACACCTGCATACACAAAGAAAAATTTTAATTGAAACACAAACACTGCACACTTTATAACATTTGACTCAAAGTGTGTCATAAACCTTAATCTAAAAAGTAAACTGTAAAACTGTAAAAATAAAAAATTCTCCAAGCCAGGCTTCAACAATACATGAACTGTGAACTTCCAGATGTTCAAGCTGGATTTAGAAAAGGCAGAAGAATCAGATATCAAATTGCCAACATCCTCTGGATCATGGAAAAAGCAAGAGAGTTCCAGAAAAACGTCTATTTCTGCTTTATTGACTATGCCAAAGCCTTTGACTGTGTGGATCACAATAAACTGTGGAAAATTCTGACAGAGATGGGAATACCAGACCACCTGACCAGCTCTTGAGAAACCTATATGCAGGTCAGGAAGCAACAGTTAGAACTGGATATGGAACCACAGACTGGTTCCAAATAGGAAAAGTAGTATGTCAAGACTGTATATTGTCACCCTGCTTATTTAACTTCTATGCAGAGTACATCATGAGAAACGCTGGACTGGAAGAAGCACAAGCCAGAATCAAGATTGCTGGGAAAAATATCAATAACCTCAGATATGCAGATGACACCACCCTTATGGCAGAAAGTGAAGAAGAACTAAAGAGCCTCTTGATGAAAGTGAAAGAAGAGAGTGAAAAAGTTGGCTTAAAGCTCAACATTCAGAAAACTAAGATCCTGGCATCTGGTCCCATCACTTCATGGCAAATAGATGGGGAAACAGTGAAAACAGTGGCTGACTTTATTTTGGGGGGCTCCAAAATCACGGCAGATGGTGATTGCAGCCATGAAATTAAAAGACACTTACTCTTTGGAAGGAAAGTTACGACCAACCTAGACAGCATATTAAAAAGCAGAGACATTGCCAACAAAGGTCCATCTAGTCAAGGCTATGGTTTTTCCAGTAATCATGTATGGATGTGAGAGTTGGACTATAAAGTTGAGCACCAAAGAATTGATGCTTTTGAACTTTGGTGTTGGAGAAGACTGTTGAGAGTCCCTTGGACTGCAAAGAGATCCAACTAGGGCATCCTAAAGGAGACCAGTCCTGGGTGTTCATTGGAAGGACTAATGCTGAGACTGAAACTCCAATACTTTGGCCAACTGATGTGAAGAGCTGAGTCATTTGAAAAGACCCTGATCCTGGGAAAGTTTGAGGGCAGGAGGAGAAGGGGATGACAGAGGATGAGACGGTTGGATGGCAAGTGATGGACAGGGAGGCCTGGCATGCTGTGGTTCATGGGGTCACAAAGAGTCGGACATGACTGAGTGACTGAACTGAACTGAATTCTGACTTGTGTGAGGTGATATGTCATTGTGGTTTTGATTTGCATTTCTCTAATAATGAGCAATGTTGAGCATCTTTCCACATGTTTGTTAGCTGTCTGTATGTCTTCTTTGGAGAAATGTCTGTTTAGGTCTTTTCCCATTGTTTGATTGGGTTGTTCGTTTTTCTGGCATTGAGTTGTTTGAGCTACTTGTATATTTTGGAAATTAATCCTTTGTTAGTTGTTTCATTTGCTATTATTTTCTCCCATTCTGAGGGTTGTCTTTTCACCTTGCTTATAGTTTCCTTTGCTGTGCAAAAGCTTTTAAGTTTAATCAGGTCCCTCTTGTTTACTTTTGTCTTTATTTCCATTACTCTAGGAGGTGGGTCATAGAGGATCTTGCTTTAATTTATGTCATCAAGTATTCTGCCTATGTTTTCTTCTAAGAGTTTTATAGTTTCTGGTCTTACATTTAAGTCTTTAATCTGTTTTGAGTTTATCTTTGTGGATGGTGTTAGGAAGTGTTCTGATTTTATTCTTTTACATGTAGCTGTCCAGTTTCCCCAGCAACATTTATTGAAGAGACTGTCTTTGCCCCACTATATATTCTTGGGTCCTTTGTCAAAAATAAGTTACCCATAGGTGCATGGGTTTATTTTGGGGCTTTCTGTCTTGTTCCATTGGTCTATATTTCTGTTTCTGTGCCCATACCAACTGTCTTGATGACTGTAGCTTTGTAGTATAATCTGAAGTCAGGAAGGTTGATTCCTCCAGCTCCATTCTTCTTTCTCAAGACTGCTTTGTCTATTCGAGGTCTTTTGTGTTTCCATGTGAGTTGTAAAATACTTGTTCCAGATCTGTGGAAAATGTCATTAGTAATTTGATAGGGATTGCATTGAATCTGTAGATTGCATTTGGTAGTATAGTCACTTTCACAATATTGATTCTTCCTACCCAGGAACATGGAATATCTCTCAATCTGTTTATGTTGTTTTCTTATTTCTTTCATCAATGTCTTATAATTTTCTGTGTACAATTCTTTTGTCTCCTTCAGTATGTTTATTCCTAGATATTTAATTCTTTTTGTTGCAATGGTGAATGGGATTGATTCCTTAATTTCTCTTTCTGATTTTTCATTGTTAGTATATAGAAATGCAAGTGATTTTTGTGTATTGATTTTGTATCCTGCAATTTTGCTAAATTCACTGATTAGCTCTAATAATTATTTGATACTATCCTTAGGGTTTTCTATGTACAGTATCATGTCATCTGCAAACAGTGAGAGCTTTATTTCTTTTCCCATCTGGATTTCTTTTATTTATTTATTTTTTTTTCTTCTCTGATTGCTGTCGCTAGGACATTCACAACTACGTTGAATAATAGTGGTGAAAGTGGACACCCTTGTCTTGTTCGATCTGGGGGGAATGCTTTCAGTTTTTCACCATTGAGAATAGTGTTTGCTGTCAGCTTATCATATATGGCCTTTTCTATGTTGAGGTAGGTGCCTTCTGTGCCCATTTTTTGAAGGGTTTTAATCATAAACGGGTGCTGAATTTTGTCAAAGGCTTTTTCTGCATCTATTGAGATTATCATATTGTCTTTATCTTTCAATTTGTTAATATGATGTATCACATTGATTGATTTGCATATATTGAAGAATCCTTGCATTCCTGCAATAAAAAAACTTGATCAGGGCCTATGAGCTTTTTGATGTATTGCTGAATTCTGTTTGCTAAAATTTTATTGAGGATTTTTGCATCTATGTTCATCAGTGATATTGGCCTGTAGTTCTCTTTTTTTGTGTTGTCTTTGCCTGGTTTTGGTATCAGGGTGATGGTGGCCTCATAGAATAAGTTTCAAAGTTTTACTTCCTCTGCAATTTTTTGAAAGAGTTTTAGAAGGATAGGCATTAACTCTTCTCTAAATGTTTGAAGGATGCTCCTGTAAAGCCATCTGGTCCTAGGCTTTTGGGGGGGGGTTTGTTTTTGTTTTTTAAGATTTTTGAGCAGAGCTTCAATTACATTGCTTGTAATTGGGTTGTTCATAATTTCTACTTCTTCCTGGTTCAATCTTGGAGGACTGAATTTTTCTAAAAATATGTCCATTTCTTATAGGTTGTAGAAAACTAACCAGTCTGATCACAAGGACCACAACCTTTCTAACTCAATGAAACTATGACTCAAGCCATGTAGGGCCACACAAAACAAGTGTGTCATGGTGAGGAGTTCTGACAAAACATGGTCCAGTCGAGAAGGGAATGGCAAACCACTTCAGTATTCTTGCCTTGAGAACCCCATGAAAAGTATGAAAGGGCAAAAAGATAGGAAACTGAAAGATGAACTTGCACGTTGGTAGGTGCCCAATATGCTACTGGAGATCAGTGGAAAACTAATTCCAGAAAGAATGAAGAGATGGCACGAAAGAAAAAACAACACCCAATTATAATTGTCACTGGTGATGGAAGTAAAGTCTGATACTGTAAAGAGCAATACTGCATAGGAACCTGGAATGTTAGATCCATGAATCAAGGCCAACTGGAAGTGGTCAGACAGGAGATGGCAAGAAGGAAGGTCAACATTTTAGGAATCAGTGAACTAAAATGGACTGGAATGGTTGAATTTAATTCAGATGACAATTATATCTACTACTGTGGGCAGGAATCCCTTAGAAGAAACGGAGTAGCCATCATAGTCAACAAAAGACTCCAAAATGCAGTTCAGTTCAGTTCAGTTCAGTTCAGTCACTCAGTTGTGTCCGACTCTTTGCGACCCCATGAATAGCAGCACGCCAGGCCTCCCTGTCCATCACCAACTCCCGGAGTTCACTCAGGCTCACGTCCATTGAGTCAGTGATGCCATCCAGCCATCTCATCCTCTGTCATCCCCTTCTCCTCCTGCCCCCAATCCCTCCCAGCATCAGAGTCTTTTCCAATGAGTCACCTCTTTGCATGAGGTGACCAAAGTACTGGAGTTTCAGCTTTAGCATCATTCCTTCCAAAGTGAATGCAATTCCAAAAACAACAGAAGGATATCTGTTCATTTCCAAGGCAAACCATTCAGTATCACACTAATTCAATTCTATGCCCCAACCAGCAATGCTGAAGAAGCAAAATTTGAAAATTTCTATAAAGACCTACAAGACCTTCTAGAACTAACACCCAAAAAAGATATCTTTTTCATTATAGGGGACTAGAAATCAAAAGTAGGAAGTCAAGAAATACCTGCAGTAATGGGAAAATTTGGCCTTGCAGTACAGTATGAAGCAGGGCAAAGGCTAATAGAGTTCTGCCAAGAGAAAGCACTGGTCATAGCAAACACCCTCCTCCAACTACACAAGAGAAGATCTACACATGGACATCACCATCAAATTCTTCAAGAGATGTTGACCATCATAGTCAAAACAAAATCAGATTGATTATATTATTTGCATCCAAAGATGGAGAAGCTCTATACAGTCAACAAAAGCAAGACTGGGAGCTGACTGTGGCTCAGATCATGAACTCCTTATTGCCAAATTCAGACTTAAATTGAAGAAAGTAGGGGAACCACTAGCCAATTCAAGTATGACCTAAATCAAATCCCTTACAATTGTACAGTGGAAGTGACAAATAGATTCAAGGGATTAGATCTGATAGACAGAAATCTGAAGAACTATGAATGGAGATTCATGGCATTGTACAGGAAGCAGGAATCAAGACCATCTCCAAGAAAAACAAATGCAAAAAGGCAAAATGGTTGTCTGAGGAGGCCTTACAAATAGCTGTGAAAAGAAGAGAAGCGAAAAGCAAAGGAGAAAAGGAAAGATATACCCATTTGAGTGCAGAGTTCCAAAGAATAGCAAGGAGAGATAAGAAAGCCTTACCTCAGTGATCAGTGCAAAGAAATAGAGGGTAACAATAGAATGGGAAACACTAGAGATCTCTTCAAGAAAATTAGAGATACCAAGGGAAATTTTCATGTAACGATGGGCACAATAAAAGACCGAAATGGTGTGGACCTAAGAGAAGCAGAATACATTAAGAAGAGGTGGTGAGAATACACAGAAGAACTATACAAAAAAGATCTTCACAACTCAGATAATCACAATGGTATGATCACTCACATAATGCCAGACATCCTGGAATGTGAAGTCAAGTGGGCCTTAGGAAGCATCACTATGAACAAAGCTAATGGAGGTGATGGAATAGCAGTTGACCTATTTCAAATTCTGAAAGATGATGATGTGAAAGTGCTGCACTCAATATGCCAAAAATTTGGAAAACTCAGAAGTGGGCACAGGACTGGAAAAGGTCAGTTTTCATTCCAATCCCAAAGAAAGGCAATGCCAAAGAATGCTCAAACTACTGCACAATTGCACTCATCTCACATGCTAGTAAAGTAATACTCAAAATTCTCCACATCAGGCTTCAACAGTACGTGAACTTCCTGATATTCAAGCTGGTTTTAGAAAAGGCAGAGGAATCAGAGATCAAATTGCCAACATCCTCTGGATCATCAAAAAAGCAAGAAATTTCCAGGAAAACATCTACTTCTGCTTTATTGACTATGCCAAAGCCTTTGACTCTGTAGATCACAACAAACTGTGGAAAATTCTTCAAGAGATGGGAGTACGAGACCACCTGACCTGCCTCTTGAGAAATCTGTATGCAAGTCAGGAAGCAACAGTTCGAACTGGACATGGAACTTCAGACTGGCTCCAAATCAAGAAAGGAGTACATCAAAGCTTTATCTTGTTACCCTGCTTATTTAACTTATATTCAGAGTACATCATGAGAAACGCTGGGCTGGATGAAGTGCAAGCTGGAATCAAGATTGCTGGGAGAAATATCAATAACCTCAGATATGCAGATGACACCACACTTATGGCAGAAAGTGAAGAATAAAGAGCCTCTTGAAAGTAAAAGAGGAGAGTGAAAAAGTTGGCTTAAAGCCCAACATTCAAAAAACTAAGATCATGGTCATTGGTCCCATTACTTCATGGGAAATACATGGGGAAACAGTGGAAACAGTGATAGACCTTATTTTGGGGGGCTCCAAAATCACTTCAGATAGTAACTGCAGCCATGAAATTAAAAGACGCTTGCTCCTTGGAAGAAAAGTTATGACCAATCTAGACAGCTTATTAAAAAGTAGAGACATTACATTTCCATAAAGGTCTGTCTAGTCATAGCTATGGTTTTTCCAGTAGTCATGTATGGATGTGAGAATTGGACTATAAAGAAATTGGAGCACCGAAGAATTGATGCTTTCAAACTGTGGTGCTGGAGAAGACTCTTGAGAGTCCCTTGGACTGCAAGGAGATCCAGTCAGTCCATCCTAAAGGAACTCTGTCCTGAATATTCATTGGAAGGACTGATTCTGAAGCTGAAACTCCAATACTTTGGCCAACTCATGAGAAGAACTGACTCATTTGAAAAGACCTTGATGCTGGGAAAGATTGAAGGTGGAAGGAGAAGGGGATGACAGGATGAGATTGTTGGAAGGCATCACTGACTCAATGGACATGTGTTTGAGTAAACTCCAGGAGTTGGTGATGGACAGGGGGTCCTGGAATGCTGCAATACATGGGGTTGCATTGAGTCGGACACGACTGAGGGATGAACTGAACTGAACAGATCTGTTTTATTGCCATATAGTTGTTCATATTAGTCTCTTTTAATCTTTATTTTTCTGCATTGTCTGTTGTAACCTCTACTTTTTCATTTCTATTTTTTTAGATTTGATTCTCCTCTCTTTTTTTCTTGATGAGTCTGGCTAAAAGTTTGTCAATTTTGTTTATCTTTTTAAAGAACCAGCTTTTAGTTTTATTAATCTTTACTATTGTTTCATTCATTTCTTTTTCATTTATTTCTGCTCAGGGATTTATGATTTCTTTCCTTCTGCTAATTTTGGGGTTTTTTCATTCATCTTTTTCCAGTTGTTTTAGGTGTAAAGTTAGGTTGTCTGTTTGATGTTTTTCTTATTTCTTGAGGTAGGATTGTATTGCTATAAACTTTCCTCTTAGAACTGCCTCTGCTACATCACATAGGTTTTGAGTTGTCATGTGTTCATTGTCATTTGTTTCTAGAAAATTGTTTACTTCCTTTTTGTTTTCTTCAATAACCTGTTGGTTATTTAGAAATGTGTTGTTTAATATTCATGTGTTTGTGTGTTAGTTTTTTTTTTTTTCTTGTAGTTGATATCTGCAGTCTCATAGCATTGTGGTTGGAGAAGCTTGGTATGATTTCAGTTTTCTTCAATTTATTGAGGTTTGATTTGTGACTCAAGATGTGATCTATCCTGGAGAATGTTCCATGTGCACTTGAGAAGAAGGTGTATTCTGCATTTGGATGGAATATTCTGAAAATATCAATGACATCCATCTCACTGATACTTATGTATCATTTAAGACTTTTGTTTTTTTATTAATTTCCCATTTTGATGATCTGCCCATTGGTGTTAGTGGGGTGTTAAAGTCTCCTACTGTTATTGTGTTACTGTTAGTTTCTCCTTTTATGTCTGTTAGTGTTTGTCTTATGTATTGAGGTGCTCCTATGTTTGGTGCATAGATATTTACAATTGTTATGTCTTCCTCTTGGCTTGATCCCTTGATCATTATGTAGTGTCCTTCCTTATCTCTTATAATATTTATTTTAAAGTCTATTTTGTCTGATATGAGGATTGCTACTCCAGCTTTCTTTTGCTTCCCATTTGCATGAAATATATTTTTCCATCCTCTCACTTTCAGTCTATTTGTGTCTTTAGGTCTGAAGTCGGTTTCTTGTAGACAGCATATATAAGGTTCTTGTTTTTGTATCTATTCAGCTAGTCTGTGTCTTTTGGTTGGAGCATTTAATCCATTTATATTTAATTATTGATATATATGTTCCTGTTCCCATTTTCTTACTTGTTTGGGGTTGATTTTGTAGATCTTTTTTCTTCTCTTGTATTTCTTGACTATATGAGTCTGTTTAACATTTGTGGTAAAGCTGGTTTGGCAGTACTGAATTCTTTTAACTTTTGCTTGTCTGAAAAGCTTTTTATTTCTCCATCAATTTTGAATGAGATCCTTGCTGGGTACAGTAATCTTGGTTGCAGATTTTTCCCTTTCAGTACTTGAAATGTCATTCCCTTGTGCTGAAAGATCAGCTGTTAAGCATATGGGGTTTCCCTTGTATGTTACTTTTTGCTTCTCCCTTGCTGCTTTTAATATTCTTTATTTGTATTTAGTCTTTGTTAGTTTATTATGTGTCTTGGTGTTATTCTCCTTGAATAATACAAGTTTATCCTGTGGGGGACTCTTTGTGCCTCTTGGACTTGATTGATTATTTCCTTTTCCATGTTGGGGAAATTTTCAACTGTAGTCTCCTCAAAATTTTTCTCATATGCTTTCTTTTTCTCTTCTTCTTCTGGAACCCATATAATTCAAATGTTGGTGAGTTTGATATTGTTCCAGAGGTTTCTGAGACTATCCTCAGTTCTTTTCATTCTTCTTACTTTATTCTGCTCTTCAGAAGTTATTTCCACCATTTTATCTTCCAGCTCACTGATTTGTTCTTCTGCTTCAAATATTCTGCTATTGATTCATTCTAGACTATTTTTAATTTCAGTAATTTTGTTGTTTGTCTCTGCATGTTTATTCTTTAATTCTTCTAGGTCTTTATTAATTGATTCTTGCATTTTCTCCATTTTGTTTTCAAGGGTTTTGATTATCTTTACTGTCATTATTCTGAATTCTTTTTCAGGTAGTTTGCCTATTTCTTCTTTGTTATTTGGACTTCTGTGTTAGTTTGTTCCTTCATTTGTGTAGTATTTCTCTGCCTTTTCATTATTTCTTTTTTAACTTATTGTGTTTGAGCTCTCCTTTTCCCAGGCTTCAAGATTGAATTCTTTCTTCCTTTTGGTTTCTGCCCACCTAAGGTTGGTCCAGTGGTTTGTGTAAGCTTCATATAGGGTGAGATTTGTGCTGAGTTTTTGTTTGTTTGTTTGTTTGTTTGTTTGTTTTTCCTCTGATGGGCAAGGCTAAGTGAGATTGTAATCCTGTCTGCTGATGATCTGGTTTGTGTTTTTGTTTTGTTTGTTATTTAGATGAGGCGTCCTGCACAGGGTTCTACTGGTGGTTGGGTGGTGCTGAGTCTTGTATTCCAGTGGTTTCCTTTGTGTGAGTTCTCACTATTTGACATCCCCTAGAGTTATTTCTCTGGTAGTCTAGGTTCTTGGAGTCAATGCTCCCACTCCAAAAGCTCAGGGCTTAGTCTCTCAAAAGTCATCTTCTTCTGTCTTTTTCCAAAACCACAATCAAGATCTGTTCAGCTCCAAGATGAGAGAGCCTTCCCTTTTATGAATTTCATACAGTGAACACGGTTTTTGGAGATTTTGGACTTGTCTTCAAGACTGAAAGATTCCTTTTCCTTGTTGTCTGGGGAGTCTCCCATTTCTTGCCCATGGCACGTGTTCAGCGGGGCCAGAAGCTGGTTAAAATCATCTTGATGAGCAATCCAGTTGTCTTCATTATTGATAGTAGGTCCTAGTCTCGAGTGGTGGTTATTTTTGACTTGAACTTCAATATGATTAGTGGCTCCTTGCTCCTGAGCCCCTAAACCACTCAGTCAGCATCTACATGTCACCAGGCTTGTGATGCTGTGCATTTTGGGACCTGATTGACTGCAATTACAGCATGGCCGACTGGAGGAAAAGCCGAAACTACCCTACTCCCTCATAACTCAGTCAGTAAAAATATGCCTGCAGTGCAGGAGACTTGGGTTCAATTCCTGGGTTGGGAAGATCTCCTGGAGAAGTAAATGGCAACCCCCTCCAGTATTCTTGCCTGGAGAATCCCATGGCTACAGTCTATGGGGTCACAAGAGTCAGACACAACTTAACGACTAAACCACCACCACCACCACCGTTCTCCCACACTAGGGAAATTGCAGTGGTGGGGCCACATGTTTTAAATAAAAATCTAAGATACTGACGTGAGTAAATGTTGACAGTGATATAGAGCAACAGGAACTCTCATTTGTTGCTGGCGAGAATGACAAATGGTACAGCCACTTTGGAAAATGGTTTGGTAGTTTCTTGCACTACAGGTATTTACTTAAAAAGTTGAAAACTTACAGCCACCTCAAAACCTGTATGTGGATATTTATGGCAGCTTTATTTTAACTACCTAAATTTGGAAGCAACCAAAGTGTCTTTCATTAGGTAAATGGGCAAACTGTACATTCTGACAATGGATAATTATTCAATATTAAAAAGATATAAACTATCAAGCCCTGCAAAGACATAGAAGCATCTTTTGAATGAATTTTATTGGATGAAAGACAAAAATCTGAAAATTCTGTATGATTCCAACTATATGAAATTCTCCAAAAATAGAGATAGTAAAAAAGATTGGTGGTTTTCAGGGGTTGGGAGGAGATGGAGGGGGTAGATGGGGATGAATTTTCAGGCAGTGAAACTATTCTATATGATACTATAATGATGGATATGTTTTTATACGTTTGATCAAACCCACAGAATGCACATTAAAAGTGAACCCCACTGTAAACGTTGGATTTGGGATGATAATCTGTCAGTGTAGGTGTATTAATTGTAACAAATGTACTACCCTGATGTGGGATATTGATCATGAGAGAAACTATACATGTTTAGGAGACAGGAGTATATGGGAACTTTCCATATTTTCCATCCAGTTTTACTGTGAACCTAAAATTGCTCTAAAAAAAATAAAATCTACCTTTAAAAAAGTTGAGCAGCACAGTGTGCTAAGATATTCACATGTTTATCTCACTGAATTTTCATAACATATCTCACTGACTCATAACAATCATATTAGTAGGAGCCATTCTTTCCCAATATTATAGAGATCATTGAGACATGAAGGATTTTTTTCTCCCAAGGTCATTATACTCCAGAATGCATATTTGTAATCATCACAAATTCAAAATATTTTTTTGAAATTCCTTATATGTCGACAAAAGGTTTTGTGCAGATCATCAACAAAAGTGAAATATTCATTCTCTAAGCACAGTAATATTTTCTTTTAGTAATGAGATGCTTTTCAGAGAAAGACCTTGTAGTAAAGTTGGAGGATAAAACTGAGTAATGTTAGTATGAATAAAATCAAGTAATGTGTTTCAGTGAAATGACCAGCTTGTGGGCCTTAAGCCAAAAATGATCTCTGGACATTTCATTTTTGCCACCCTAATGCAGGCAGGATTTGTTGTTGTTTAGTCACTAAATCATGTCTGACTTTTTTGTGACCCCATGGACTGTAGCTTGCCAGGCTGTTCTGTCCATGGGATTTCCCAGGCAAGAAAACTGAAGTGAGTTGCCATTTCCTTCTCCAGGGGATCTTCCTGACCCAGAGATCAAACCTGTGTCTCCTGCACTGGCAGGTGGATTCTTTACCACTGAGCCACTTGGAAAGCCCGGCAATACAGGCAGGATATAATGCCATATTTTAAATCACTTGAAACACTGTGCCCAGATTCTGATGTGCCATCAATAAGCCAAAGTTAGGTAGTGACTTGCACTATTAAATGACATAGTTTCTCTTCAATTCTGTAGTCCTCACCATCTCCTGTGGTCTCTCTACAACTGAAACTAAGTGGCATCTGCTCTCTATGATAATGTTTGTTCTGTTATTTTTCATCTAGTAAAATTGAGAGAAATTTTTTCTTGTGCCCATTTCCCTACAGGAAATATAAGATAAGACAAGAGGGCCCCATGTCTCCATAAAAAATTGGGCATTCAGATTCATTTATGAAAATGTCAACTAGCTTATGTTCAATATACCTACATATCATGTCTGTGTAAAAGACTACCACTTAGGGGACTTCCCTAGTGGCCCAGTGGCTAAGTTTCTGTGCTCCCAATGCAGGGGGCCTAGGTTCAATCCCTGGTCAGAGAACTAGATCCCACACGCTCCAACTAAAAGGTTTTGCATGCCCCAACAGACATAAAAGATGCCACCGCTAAGGCCTGGCTCAGCCAAAAAATACAAAAGATTACCACTTAGTTCACTGATATGAAAAAATAAGAGTAATACTGACCAATATACAGAAAAATGTATGTTAATTACATACATGTATGTACATAAATGTATGTCTAATTAACTAAAAAATACTGATATTTAAATAGGGTTTATTTTCAAAATGCAAATAAAAGATAGGGTTGCCATAAAATGCAAATATGTATTAACTGAAAAACATTGCTCTGGCATCAAGGCCTTTTATAGTTGATAAGTTCATAAAGTATAATCGATAGAGGATAGTGGGGTTTCCCTGGTAGCTCAGTTGGTAAAGAACCCACCTGCAATGCAGGAGACCCAGGTTCTATCCCTGGGTAAGGAAGATCCACTGGAGAAGGAAATGGCAACCCTCTCCAGTATTCTTGCCTGGAAAAATCCCATGGATGGAGGAGCCTGGCAGGCTATAATCCATGGGGTCACAAAGAGTCAGATACAACTTAGCGACTAAACAGAGAACAGCAGAAATTAAGAGTCCCAAACAGAAACAAGTATTTGCAAATGGAAGTCTAGTTAAAAATACCATTTAGAGTGTGAAAGTCTTGAGAATTTATAAGACAAAGTAGTGAAAAGTTACAGTACTTTTGTACTCTTTATCACAGTGGTGAAGAATCCACCAGCCAATTCAGGAGATGCAGATTCAACCCCTGGGTCAGGAAGATCTCCTGGAGAAGGAAATGGCAACTCACTCCAGTATTCTTGCCTGGGAAATCCCACGGACAGAGGAGTCTGACGGGCTGCAGTCCATGGGGTCGCAAAGAGTCAGACACAACTTAGCAACTGAATAACAACGTTGCAGCTGATAAAAGCCTAAGTATAAATAGTAACACTTATTTAGCTATATTATTCATGCTGCACATGAAAACTTTGACCTGAGAAAAATACTTAGGTGCCTGGTGAAATGTATACATTTCAGAAATGTACTGGCATACATTCAGAAAATTATTTATTTTGTGAGAAAAATTCTCAAGAGGTGAACATCGTGATTTTGTGAGTGAGCATGAGTGAGGGTTCTTGCAGTTATGTGAAACTTAAATAAAAGATAGCAGTGTCTCATACAAGGACAGAAAGTGTACCTGTGTTCACTGTATCAGTTATAAGGTACATCTTTGAGCTAAAAATGTTAACAATTAAGCTCATTATGAACATAGCAAGAAAGAACTTCTCCCTAGATGTGCTTCTGGGGCTTGAACAACTGAAGTTTTGATGCCTTGTTTGATGAAACAGGAGCCCAGTTATTAGACAGCTGTCTACACACAGGTTAGTAACTTTCATATAGCAAGATGCTGAATTTATGTATGTGTATATATATATATATGTATTCATACACACACATACCCACATACAAACACATGGGATTGAAAACAATTTCTTGTTCTTGACAGTCAGGCAAATTACCACCTGTCGCCAGTTAAAACTCAATCAAAAACTTGGCTTTTTAGGCTGATATTTTAAACATCAAGATTGTTTAAATGTCTTTGCAGTAATTTTGCACTAGCTACACAAACGTATGATTTGAGTAACTCATTCTTGGAGTTTTATCTTTGGAAACTCAAAATAACACTGAACATTTGGTTCATTTTCCTATGCTAAGATCCTTCTACAAATGCAAAAAGGATCGCCTGAAATACATTTCCCAAATTACGCATTTAAAGACCAAATTCTTAAAAAAAACCCATAAAAGAGATAGCATGAATGAAGAATTACAAGCAATTTACTACTGAACCAGCATGTGACACAGTTTTTAGAATCCAAATATGGTGACACCAAAAACCAGAATTCTACAAATTATAGAAATTCTTGTGCAAAGATTCTATACATGTTTGGAAGTAGCTATATTTAGGAACATCTGTTTTCCATAGTGAACTGAAGAAAACTGAGCATCATTTAAAGATAAAAGATACATTACAACAGAACACATAAAACCCAATGTCGACACTAGAACAGAAGAAAAAGTGAAACACTTTGGATCTAAACCGAGGAATCATGAATTAAAAAAAAAAAAATTTAATCATTACCTTATTGAATACTCTATATTTGCTTCCATTTTAGCCAAAAATAAAATCACATATCTAATGTTATATTTATAGAATATTATATGATAAAAATAAATTTGTATAATTCTGGTGGTTAAATTTTTTCCATCCATCCAGCTTTGCTCATTTAAATTGTCTGGTTGGCACAATCCTAAAGAAAAAAAGACAGCCAGATTCAAATGAGAGGTTTTATCATAACAAAAAAATATATAGTCTACTAATTTAACTGCTTAGAAGAGGAGCACACAAATTTACTTTCGTTGCTGTTGTTCAATCACTAAGTCATGTCTGACTCTGCAACCCCATCAACTGCAGCACACCAGGCTTCTGTCCTTCATTCTCCCAGAGTTTGCTCAAACCCATGTCCAAATTTACACATAACTTACAAATTTAACATCTTTATGTCATAGTTATATCCCTAAATTTGTAGAAAATTTTGCCTTTGTTAAAATTATTTTTAACAAATTATTTTTGCCTTTTGAAAGGCAAAAATATGTTTTATTTTTAATGTGTTGAAAATGAATTAATATTGATCAGTTCAGCTATTAACAATTATAATTACAAGAGTGATAATGTGTAAAAAGAGTTATAAATATTTTACTAATGCAGCACAAACAATATTAAACACTAAATATAAAGACACTGACAACTAGAATTCTACAGAATCCTCTGAAATAACTACTGTACTATAGCAACTATTATGTAAGGATTTTATTCATGTTTGAAAATAGAGCTTTTTTCATTATGAAAAAAGAAAAGTTAGATACACTTCTGAAGGTGACATTATTGTCTCATTAAAAACGTTGAATATGATGTTTGGCATCAAATGGTCTCAAAATTCATAATTTTATTCTTCTCTTACATTGACCATTAATGTTAACTGTTAACATCTCTATTTAAAATTATAATAACAATACTCTTTTCTCTTTGAAGAGATTGCCATCTTTTCTTTCATATGTAAATATTACCTCAATTATCAAGGTTATGATGAATTATATTGTAAAGGGTAACATTATCCATGTATGCTGAAGATAAACTAAATTAAATGGACAAATAGATTAGATTTAAGAAAGAATATTAAGAGATTATGGAATTATTTCCTCAAGATCTTTAAAGAGTCCAGATACCCATCTGCCTACAATAGTTTAGGTAAAGTTTGCCTGAAGCCAGTGGGATGAAGCAGAAAGATAACCTCTAGAGGTTTCCTTCAACCAAATTTTTTCTCAGATTTCGCTCTATTGCCCTCAAACTGTGCTGGCATCTTTTCAGTTTTCTATTGATTCTGGGCAGCATATTTTTTCTTCTTAATATGAAGACAGTATCCCTCCATTTTTAAGTTATGTATTTTTCAATGTTAAGGAAAGGCAGCCATAAGAGAAGTATTTTCAAACTTCAGACATTGTGTTAAAAAATTAGGAATTAAATACAGTCATCTGAAAGTGAAAGTGTTAGTCGCTCAGTTGTGTCTGACTCTTTGCAACCCCATGGACTGTAGGCTGCCAGACTCCTCTGTCCATGGAGTTCTCCAGGCAAGAATAATGGAGTGGGTTGCCGTTTCCTTCTCTAGGGGATCTTCTCAATGCTGGGGTTGAACCCTGGTTCCCTGCATTGCAGACAGATACTTTACCACTGAGCCACCAGGGAACCCCACAGTCAATCTAGGCAAACATTATTAAAAGTGAGGACAGCAAAGTTAAAATTTTAAAAATTGTATTGCATGCTTCATTACTGACGAATTGCTTTATTGCCAAATAATGATATGATTCAGAATTTCAATGAGAATTTTGAAATTTTTGCTGTGTAAATTGAAAAGCATATTTTTAATAAACTGAGATGTCTTCCCTTAATGCAGTAAGTATCATCTTCCCCATCCGCCCAAAAAAATTTCTTAGGTGTAAGTATTAAGTGAACTCAGGGTGACCACACGAAGCCATGCAGGTTGGACACCTCCAAAAGTCCAGGTTGAGGAGGGGGTTGCCACATATGTAAGCCAGCAAGTTAATGACACCCTTATGGCTAGGGCAGTGCACACCTGCACAAACATTGTTACTGCTTTAGAATGAAAATTAGATCATGGCCTACTCCTTTCATAATTATTTTCATGTTGATTTATTATAAAGAATAAGAGAACACTGGTTTTAATAAGTGCTGGTTATTTAATGTAAGAAGTTGATCAACAGTCCAAAATAAAACTCTGAAAAATACAGACTCTTTTGTTAAAACACCTGAAATATCTTTGCCCTTTCAAATTTTGTTATGTCCAAGTTGTTATTCATTCATACATAGTTCTATTCTAAATAGCTCGTGACACTGATAATATTTTTAACTGGGTCATGTTCCTAAAATTGTGGTATTTTACAAGTATCCTCATGGTTTTATTAGCTTCAGAGTTAGGAGGAAAAATCAGTGTCTCCCATAACAAATGTAAGAATGGCTTATCAGCAGTCCACAACCTTTTTGGCAGCAGGGACCAGTTTCGTGTAAGACAATTTTTCCATTGACCAGGAGGATGGTTTCGGGATGATTCAAGTGAATTACATTCATTGTGCACTTTATTTCTATTATTATTACATCAGCTCCACCTCAGATCATCAGCCGTTAGATCCTGGAGGTTGGGGACCCCTGGCTTACATAATGAATTTCTGCACAAAATATTAATTCATGTATGACAGTTTTCCAGGATCTGGATTGATTTGTTAATTATGTAGGATATTATGGTAATTATTGTTTGGGACTGAGGTTTTCTACAGACAAGTCTATTAACTCAGTTAAAAGTGATGTGTGGAGATCGTGAGAATGTCTGAGTGAACTTCTTGGCAGGCATTAGGGAAACTGAGCAATTCAGTACATTTCTTCTGGCAAAAACTGAAATTTCATGACAGTCCCTGGTGATCTAGTGGCAATTGTGGGTGTCTTATGTGGCAAATATCTTGTGTGGGTTGAGAATATCAAATATCAGTGAAGGTTGAGAAGAAAAGATCATTTTCTAGAGAAAAAATTATCTCACTTATTTTCCATATATCAGATGCCCAAAATTAACATAATTTTTTAAAAAATTGCTATACCTTCATGTCAGACACCTGGGAAAATGTGTAGGAACCGCAACCCAGAGAAAGCATAGTGTCATTTTAAATATCAACTACAATTTTCATATATGCTTTTCATTTATCATGGGAAGAAAACATTTGCATTTCACGAAATAAACATATATATCTTATAATAAATCTACATGCTGTCATTTTATAACTCTAGGTCCCACGCGATAAAGAATGGATTAGGTGTTTTACTAGATCATGTGTATTTATTAAAAGTAAAGGAGATTATTTAGTTTCATAAAAGTGCCCTTAACTGAAGTTTATTGATGAAGTAACTGATTATAAATAGATGCCTCCTTAACTGCAATGTTTAAAAAATTATTTTTCAAATTCCAATTTGAAAAGATAAATTCCATTATACTGTGCATGCTGTATTTCATTTTAATGAAGACCAAAAAAAAAAAAAAGAGCTGCCTGTAACAGTTTATATACAGCTGCAGAAAAGGCTTACGTGGCTAGAGCAACTCACTGCCTTGTTTCTCTTTCAATTACACTATAATCGTTTCATGAGAAAAAAAAAATGTATCACATCTCTGATCTGATCCAAGAAAAGACCAACTGCCCTTATTTGAGTTTTATGCCTTTTTTCATAAGACATCGAATTTGTTTGTATGACTCATTGCAGCTACTTTACTGTTTTCACATAATGCATGCATCACTTTCTGTGAAGAATTCAATAAATTAACAATATATTTGCCCACTACTCAGAGGAAAAAACTCAAGTGTACTGTAACTGTATAAATCACAAGTCCAGTTTAACATGAATTAAATGCATGAAATTCATCAGTGTCTCTGGAATTTTGCCCAAAACATTTGAAAACCAGGAATAAAGCAAATGTGATGTTAGTTTGCATTGTGAAAGATTCCCTTTCCTTCATGTTTGGGAAAGATAATAAAGCTTGAGTCAAGTGATAAAAATAGTTTACATTGAAGACTTAAAATATGTTTAGTAAAGTTTGAAACTGGCAGAAGACATCACCATTCTCTATTTTTTGCTTCTTCTTGTTAAAGATTTCGTTGCAGTACCTGTAAAATGTGTGTATGTGGTAAGAAACATGCATCGTACTCATTTCAAAACAGCCTGTATTTGAAAACAATGCTTAGCACAAGAAATCAGCAAAGACATTGGAAAAATATTAAAATCACTGTGGGAGTGACAACAAAAAATGGAGAGAGATGGTCTGATCCATTATGATACTTTTCTAGTTATTGAGTATATAAATTTCAATCCCCTAGTACAATTGAAGGGGGAGAAAACATGATTATCATATCACTCAAAGCTTCACAACTTTAAATTCAGCTCTGATATAAATTCAGTCTGTATAAAATGACTTTTCATATTTTGTTCTTTAACATAAGTATTAAATTTTATATGATTAAAATTTTATTTACTGTCTCCCCCTTAATTTAGGTTTTTCTTTGCTATTATTACCACTCCTAAGCCATCCGGGCAGAAATAACTGTACATTAGAGCAGAGAAGTTTTAAAGCAAAAGGTAACATTAGCCACGGCACATATTTAGACTTTGAAAGCAAACTTTGATAAAATAAGAATGTGAAGGGAAATTGTTGTGACCACTTCAGCTCCTCTGCTCCACATATATTCATTCATAAAATTTTATAAGAAAACCGAATTAGGAAAATATAGTTTGACATTATTGAAATTATCTGTTTTTAGGGTTTACTTAAGAAAATGATTAGCTATTAATAGCTGGTAGCTGTAAGACCAAAGTGAAGGATTCCTAGCACAACAGAGACCCACAAGAAAGATATTTTTCACCCTACTGCTATTAAAAAAAACTGTAAATTGTTTCTGAAACAGAAAAACAGAAGGCAGGACGAGCCAGCTTTCTTTGTAAGAGACATTACATGCATGGCCGAAACAGAACTTGACACATGTTGGTAGGGAACAATTTGGTCCTAATGTTCATTTATTTTTCTGGTGTGATAAAGTCTTCAGTGGCTACAAGTGGTTGGCAGTATTTGCAGAAAAGCTTTGGGTACAACCAAATGACAGTATTTTCAGAAGAAATTATTCAGCACTGGTGTGGAGAAAAGGGATCCCTTCTATTGATTGAAATACCAACACCTTTGAGTACTCTGCTTAAAAATGATGATTATCTTGAAGAAAATGCTGTTAAACTCTAGACATTTTAAATATCTTTAATATATTTAATATTTCTTAGTTCTGAAAGAGTCTATTCTTCCTTTGATACATGTGCTTGGCACTCATCAGTGCTAATGGGAATTAACAACAAAATGGACACTTAATCATTTCTCTTACATTATAGAAAGGCAGGATTTGTGGACTTGATTAGGGCTGTAACTGAACAAGATATTACAAAGATTTGATTCTGTTCTAACATGTCCATTGCAATAATTCAACTGGAAATGTATTATAAAATTTTCTTCTCTTAGATATTTTATATTGTGATCATTATTTAAACATATGACAAAAATCTCATAAAAACATCAAAGGTATTTCAACACTAGTTATTTACATATGTAAAGACATCCATTCACAGTTCATTCAATTCTACCATTACTTGGTATACATCTATTTATAATCTTATTTGTTTTTGAAAATGAACTGTTTGTCTGTCCAGAAAACATTATGTGAAAATTATTTTCACATGTTTTTACAAGGTTTGAAGTTTTCAAGAGATACAAACTTTTAGAAAACCTTACCTTTGTGCAACATACATTTATAAATTTAAGCTAAGAAAAATACTAATCTATACAAATATACCATAGGCAACACTAAATGTGTATTCCTTGAAGCAAACTGAGATCTGAGAATTTTTTGTGAATTTCAGTTATCCTGATACCGATTTTCTGAGTGTACCCAGTTGCTCTGTGTCTTCTTCCTGTCTTCATCTCCACTGCTTTTCTCCAGCCAAATCATGGACAGTTTATTTCCCCAACACATGTCTGCTCCTACCAAATTACTTTATCTTACAATCCCAAGCTAGAAATCTTTACTATTGCCAGAAATGTTTCCAACTTCCAACATTTCTCATTGTAGGTATGTTACCACCATCACATTGTGATAGAAATGAATTAACTAATGAATACAGATGTTAGGTGATCATGAATTTAGTGGTTCAAGTTTTTGATTAATTTGTTTCTGTGCTCACGGAGGGAGTGCTATCTGACATAATTTTACTTAACTTGTATAATTTTAACTTGCTTCAACTGTTCATACAAAAGACTTTTGCTTTTAAAAAAAGATGCAATTGTACAATCTATGATTAGATTTGGGAAATTCTGTTGTAAGTTCAGTTCAGATCAGTTGCTCAGTCGTGTCCAACTCTTTGCGACCCCATGAATTGCAGCACGCCAGGCCTCCCTGTCCATCACCAACTCCCAGAGTTCACTCAGACTCACGTCCATGGAGTCAGTGATGCCATCCAGCCATCTCATCCTCTGTCATCCCCTTCTCCTCCTGCCCCCAATCCCTCTCAGCATCAGAGTCTTTTCCAATGAGTCAACTCTTTGCATGAGGTGGCCAAAGTACTGGAGTTTCAGCTTTAGCATCATTCCTTCCAAAGAACACCCAGGGCTGATCTCCTTTAGAATGGACTGGTTGGATCTCCTTGCAGGCCAAGGGGCTCCCAAGAGTCTTCTCCAACACCACAGTTCAAAAGCATCAATTCTTCGGCGCTCAACTTTCTTCACAGTCCAACTCTCACATCCTTACATGACCACTGGAAAAACCATAGCCTTGACTAAATGGACCTTTGTTGGCAAAGTAATGTCTCTGCTTTTCAATATGCTATCTAGGTTGGTCATAACTTTTCTTCCAACCAAAATAATTATCTAACTACCCGGCACTGGAGTGACTGTAAGGAGATACCCCATCTCTAAGGGCAGAGAAGCCCCAGCAAGACAGTAGGCACTGGAGCAGCGGCTGCACAGTGCTGCAGCAAATTTGAGGAGATATCCCACATCCAAAGGCAAAGGAGAAGCCCCAGCAAGATGGCAGGAGGGGTAAAATCGTATTTAGAATCAAACCCCATACCCACTGGAGACGCTCAGAGGGCTCAAACATACCTTGTGTGCACCAGGACCCAGAGACCCCATAGAGACTGAGTCAGATCTGTGTTTGGGTGTCTCCTGAGGAGATACGGGTCAGCAGTGGACTGCTTCAGGGGCAGGGGTTCTGGGTGCAGCAGACCCGGGTATGGCATAAGTCCTCTTGGAGGACATCGCCATTAACCCACCATAGAGCCACCAGAACTTACACAGGTCTGGGGAAACAGACTTTTGGGAGGGCACAAACAGAACCTTGTGTGCCCCAGGACCCATGAGAAAGGAGCAGTGACCCCACAAGACACTAACCCAGACTTGCCCATGAGTGTCCAGGAGTCTCTGGCAGAGGCGTGAAATGGTGGAGGCCTGCTGCAGGGTTGGGGGCACTGAGTGTAGCATTGCTTGCATGGGACCTGTTGAGAGAGATTGCCATTATCTTCATTACCTCCACCATAGTTTGGCCTCAGATCAAATAACCAGGAGGGGACACAGTCCTGCCCTTCAAGAGAAAATTGGATTAAAGATTTACTGAGCATGTCCCCACCCATCATAACAAGACCCAGTTTCCCCCTCCTCAGTCTCTGCCATCAAGAAGCTTCCATAAGCCTCTTATCCTTCTCCATCAGAGGGCAGACAGACTGAAAACCACAATCACAGAAAACTAACCAATCTGATCACATGGATCACAGCCTTGTCTAACTCAAAGAAACTATGAGCCATGCCCTGTAGGGCAACCAAGACGGATGGGACATGGTGATGAGTTCTGGCAAAACCTGGTCCACTGGAGAAGGGAATGGCAAACCACTTCAGTATTCTTGCCTTGAGAACCCCATGAATGGTATGAAAAAGTAAAAAGATGAGACAATGAAAGATCAACTCACCAGGTCGATACATGCTCCATATGCTACTGGAGAAACTAACTCCAGAAAGAATGAAGAGACGGAGCCAAAGCAAAACAACACCCAGTTATGGTTGTGACTGGTGATGGAAGCACAGTCTGATGCTGTAAAGAGCAATATTGCATAGGAATCTGGAATGTTAGGTCCAGAATCAAGGCAAATGGACAGCGGTCAAACAGGAGATGGCAAGGGTGAACGTCGACATTTTAGAAATCAGCAAGCTAAAATGGACTGGAATGGGTGAATATATCTCAGATGACCATGTCTCTTCTACTGTGGGCAAGAATCCCTAGAAGAAATGGAGTAGCCTTCCTAGTCAACAAAAGTCCAAAATGCAGAACTTGGATGCAATCCCAAAAACAACAGAACCATCTCTGTTCATTTCCAAGGCAAACCATTCAATATCACAGTAATCCAAGTCTATACCCCAACCAGTAATGCTGAAGAAGCTGAAGTTGAACGGTTATGTGAAGACCTATAAGACCTTCTAGAACTAACACCCCAAAAAGATGTCCTTTTCATTATAGGGGACCGGAATGCAAAAGTAGGAAGTCAAGAAATACCTGGAGTAATGGGAAAATTTGGCCTTGGAGTACAAAATGAAGGAGGGCAAAGACGAACAGAGATTTGCCAACAGAACGCACTGGTCATAGCAAACAACCTTTTCCAACAACACAAGAGAAGACTCTACATGGACATCACCAGATGGTCAATACCGAAATCAAATTGATGATACTCTTTGCAGCCAAAGATGGAGAAGCTCTACACTTCTGATGTGGAAGTCAGCAAAAACAGACCAGAAGCTGACTGTGGCTCAGATCATGAACTCCTTATTGCCAAATTCAGACTTAAATTGAAAAAAGTAGGGAAAACCACTAGCCAATTCAGGTATGTCCTAAATCAAATCCCTTACAATTATACATTGGAAGTGGCAAATAGATTCAAGGAATTAGATCTGATAGGCAGAGTGCATGAAGAACTATGGACAGAGTTTTGTGATATTGTACAAGAGGCAGGGATCAAGACAGCACCAAGAAAAAGGCAAGCCCCAAGAAAAAGGCAAAATGGTTGTCTGAGGAGGCCTTACAAATAGCTGTGAAAAGAGAAGCGAAAGGCAAAAGGGAAAAGGAAAGATACACCAATTTGAATGCAGAATTCCAAAGAACAGCAAGGAGAGATAAGAAAGCCTTCCTCAGTGATCAAGGCAAAGAAATAGAGGAAAACAGTAGGACGGAAAAGACTAGAGATCTCTTGAAGAAAATTAGAGATACCAAGGGAAATTTTTATGCAAAGATGGTCACAAAAAAAAGGACAGAAGTGGTATGGACCTAACAGAAGCAGAATACATTAAGAAGAAGTGGCAGGAATACACAGAACTATACAAAAAAGATCTTCATGACCCAGATAATCACAAGGGTGTGATCACTCACCTAGAGCCAGACATCCTGGAATGGGAAGTCAAGTGGGCCTTAGGAAGCATCACTACGAACAAAGCTAGTGGAGGTGAAGGAATTGCAGTTGAGCTATTTCACATCTTAAAAGATGATGCTCTGAAAGAGCTGCACTCAATATGCCAGCAAATTTGGAAAACTCAGCAGTGGCCACAGGACTGGAAAAGGTCAGCTTTCATTCCAATCCCAAAGAAATGCAATGCGAAAGAATGCTCAAACTACTGCACAAATGCACTCATCTCACACACTAGCAAAGTAATGTTCAAAATTATCCAAGCCAGGCTTCAACAGTACATGAACCATGAACTTCCAGATGTTCAAGCTGGATTTAGAAAAGGCAGAGGAATCAGAGATCAAATCATCAACATCCGCTGGATCATCAAAAAAGCAAGAGAGTTCCAGGAAAACATCTACTTTCTGCTTTATTGAGTATGCCAAAGCCTTTGACTCTGTGGATCAAAACAAACTGTGGAAAATTCTGAAAGAGATGGGAATACCAGACCACCTGACCTGCCTCCTGAGAAATCTGTATGCAGGTCAAGAAGGAACAGTCAGAACTGGACATGGAACCACAGACTGGTTCCAAATAGGAAAAGGAGTATGTCAAGGCTGTATATTGTCACCCTGCTTATTTAACTTATTTGCAGAATACATCTGAGAAATGCTGGGTTGGATGAAGCACAAGCTGAAATCAAGATTGCCGGGAGAAATATCAATAACCTCAGCTATGCAGATGACACACCCTTATGGCAGAAAGTGAAGAGGAACTAAAAAGCCTCTTGATGAAAGTGAAAGAGGAGAGTGAAAAAGTTGGCTTAAAGCTCAACATTCAGAAAACGAAGATCATGGCATCTGGTCCCATCACTTCATGGGAAATAGATGGGGAAACAGTGGAAACAGTGGCATACTTTATTTTTTTTGGTCTCCAAAACCACTGCAGATGGTGACTGCAACCATGAAATTAAAAAAACACTTGCTCTTTGGAAGAAAATTTATGACCAACCTAGACAGCTTATTAAAAAGCAGAGACATTATCTTGCCGACAGTGGTCTGTCTAGTCAAAGCTATGGTTTTTCCGGTAGTCATGTATGGATGTGAGAGTTGGACTATAAAGAAAGCTGAGCACTGAAGAATTGCTGCTTTTGAACTGTGGTGTTGGAGAAGACTCTTGAGAGTCCTTTGGCCTGCAAGGAGATCCAACCAGTCCATTCTAAAGGAAATCAGTCTTGAATATTTATTGAAAGGAGTGATGCTGGAGCTGAAACTCCAGTACTTTGGCCTTCTGACAGAAGAACTGACTCATTTGTAAAGACCTTGATGCTGGGAAAGATTGAAGGTGGGAGGAGAATGGGATGACAGAGGACGAGATGGTTGGATGGCATCACCGACTCAATGGACATGAGTTTGAGTAAACTCTGGGAGTTGCTGATGGACAGGGATGACTGGTGTGCTGCAGTTCATGGAGTCGCAAAGAGTCGAGCACAACTGAGCGACTTCAGTTCAGTCACTCAGTCGTGTCTGACTCTTTGGAACCCCATGAATCGCAGCACGCCAGGACTCCCTGTCCATCACCAACTCCCAGAGTTCACCCAAACTCATGTCCATGGAGTCGGTGATGCCACCCAGCCATCTCATCCTCTGTCGTCCCCTTCTTCTCCTGCCCCCAATCCCTCCCAGCATCAGGGTCTTTTCCAATGAGTTAACTCTTCACATGAGGTGGCCAAAGTACTGGAGTTTCAGCTTTAGCATCATTCCTTCCAAAGAACACCCAGGACTGATCTCCTTTAGAATGGACTGGTTGGATCACCTTGCAGTCCATAGCCAGTTAGAAAACTTGAAAAATCTCATCCACAATAGAAACAGAATTCACTATACAATGAATGTTTGTGTAATGAATGTATGTATCAAAGTAATCTGTGAAATGTGTTAGGAATTTCAAAGAAAATTGAAAGAACATAGAGATTAACCTTTTACCTAAGTGAGAAAATGGTTTAAAGAAGTATCTCTCCCAAATTTCTTTGTATATCTGAGATGATTCCATGATTAACTTTGCAATTTCATTAAGTGATTCTAGTAATCAAACAAAAACCAATAGGTAAAAAGAGTGTAGGCACAGTTTAATTTTAACAGCATAATAATATTAAAATATTCTAAAATATATTAACTATTAAATGAATTTTAATATATAGTGAATCAAAACAGCTTTTAATAAATGATAAAATAATAATAAAAATGCATCTACCAATAGATGCACAATTTGGCTGATGAATTGAATGGCATGCACAGAAACAGATCCTAGTAAATATTATATTGTACTTTAAGATAATATTGGGTATTATAAGTTGATGAATCATTGATGCTAAGAGAGTTATCTCTTTGTTAAGAAGTTATAGTATTTAAATAAATGAATTGGCTTTCCTGGTGGATCAAAAGGTAAAGAATCTGCCTGCAATGTGGGAGACCTGAGATCGACCCCTGGATTGGGAAGATCTCCTGAAAGGAATGGCAACCCATTCTAGGCTTCTTGCCTGGAGAATTAAGATAATATTGGGTATCATAAGTTGATGAAGCATTTAATATTAATGCTAATATTAATGCTATAATTATGAAAAAGTCAAAACTGTTATTCGTTTAGTCATGTCAGACTCTTTCCAACACCATGGGCTATTGCCCACCAGGCCCTTCTGTCTATGGGATTCTCCAGGCAAGAATACTGGAGTGGGTTACCATTCCTTTCTCCAAAAACAGGAAAAAAAAGTCATAACAAATAGCTAAATAAATTAAAAACTAAATAGAATTAGCTATTTTAAATCTAAAAAATAAGGGTTTTTTGTTTTTTTTAAAAAAAGAAAGTTTTTATTTTGTTTTTTTATGTAAGGTTTTTTTTTTGTAAAGAAAAAAATAATAATTGAACACCTTAAAGAGGAAAAATAGATTTAATCTGGTCAAAATCAATAATTATTTTATGCTAAACTTATCACACTCAGAACTAAAAACCAGGAGACAAACTGAGTTGGTTATTTTTAATATTATGGTGAACGACACACATTTAAATATAATAAAATATCATATAAATATGAAAATATCCAGTTGATGTTCGTGTCTGTTGTAAATGTTAATTGTTTAAACAATTTTTATACATAAAAGGCGCATAAATTGCAGTTGGTTCCTCCTCCACTCCCACTTTTCCCCCCTTGAAGATTATCCATCAAAGAGTTTGGGAGGTTTGTTGTGTGGAGTCCTCTGTGGTCCACATGATGGATTTTGCCGATTACACATTCATGATCGAATGCAACATGTGCTGTCATCCATCATATTTCATGTAAATGGTTGGATTTGGAGGGCTGATCACATCATATAGGTGGCTGGAGACATTCATATTTCTTCCCATTCTCACCCACCAAATCAAGTCAATCAAGTCTTTTGTTATCAAATCTCAAATATCTAATATCTTTCAAATTTGCTTACTTTCTTGCTTCTCACTAAACCGTCATCTCACTAAACCGTTCAAGCCATCATCTCTCATCTGGATTAATACTTCATACCACAGTCTCCTAACTGGTCTCTCTTTTTCCAGCCTTATCCCCATTCAATCTTTTCTTTCTGTCCTCAGACTTACAGATGATCTTTCTAAAATGCTATAGTAATTATGCCAAGCATGGCCCTGTACCTCTCTCAAACACTAAAACTCTCCACGTCCTTCAGGGTATTGTCTGAATTCCTTTCTGGGGTTTATCAAGTATTTTGTGATTGGATGGCTTCTTATTTTTCTAGTTTCTTTTCTATTCCTTATACTTCTAAATAGGTTTCCATAATTTTTCTTCATGTACTTCATAAACAATGTATACTCTTATTTTTATGTTTAAATTTTGCATAAGTGGCAGCACACTGTCCCTGTTCCTTTGCAATCCACTTTTTTTTTAGATTTACTTCTTGATTCATGTAGATCTAGTACTTTACTGTGTAGCAATCCATTACTTGGGGGTGTCCCAGGAGACCTGGCAGGCTATAGTCCATGACATCACAAAGAGTCAGACACAACTAAGCTAGTGAGCACACACACACACACACACACACAATTTGCTTAAAGAAAATTTTATTTCAATAAACCTAATTTATTTGTGTTTCTATTACAATACTCTTGTATCTCTGAAGTGAAGTGAAGTCGCTCAGTCACGTCCGACTCTTTGAGACCCCGTGTACTGTAGCCTGCCAGGCTCCTCTGTCCATGGGATTCTCCAGGCAAGAATACTGGAGTGGGTTGCCATTTCCTTCTCCAGGGGATCTTCCTGACCCAGGGATTGGAATGCGGGGGGAGGGAGGATCAAGAGGGAGGATCAAGAGGGAGGATCAAGAGGGAGGATCAAGAGATATATATATATATCTCATTATGACTGATTAACATTGATGTATGGCAGCAAGCACCACAACATTGTAAGGCAATTATCCTCCAATTTAAAAAATATAGAGAGAGAGACAGGCAGGTGGAGGGTGCAGGCGAGACCAGCCTGTGTGGGGCATCTCTGGGGAGGAAGAAGAACCCAGTTCACTGGAGACAGCAGTCATGGCTGAAGCAATTCAATCCCTGGGTCGGGAAGATCCCCTGGAGAAGGAAATGGCAACCCACTCCAGTATTCTTGCCTGGAGAATCCCATGGACAGAGGAGCCTGGCAGGCTACAGTCCATGGGGTCGCAAAGAGTCGGACATGACTGAGCGACTTCACTTCACTTCAGAGATACAAGGGTATTGTAATAGAAACACAAATAAATTAGGTTTATTGAAATAAAATTTTCTTTAAGCAAATTGTGTGTGTGTGTGTGTGTCCGTGTGTGTGTGCTCATTAGCTTAGTCGTGTCTGCCTCTCTGTAATGTCATGGACTATAGCCTGCCAGGTCTCCTGGGACACCCCCAAGTAATGGATTGCTGCACAGTAAAGTGCTAGATCTATATGAATCAAGAAGTAAATATAAAAAAAAGTGAATTGCAAAGGAACAGGGACAGTATGCTGCCATTTATGCAAAATTTAAACATGAAAATAAGAGTATACATTGTTTATGAAGTACATTTACATGAAGAAAAAGTGTGGAAACCTATTTAGAAGTATAAGGAATAGAAAAGAAACTAGAAAAATAAGAAGCCATCCAATCACAAAATACTTGGTAAACCCCAGAAAGGAATTCAGACAATATCCTAAAGGACGTGGAGAGTTTTCGTGTTTGAGAGAGGTACAGGGCCATGCTTGGCATAATTACTATAGCATTTTAGAAAGATCATCTGTAAGTCTGAGGACAGAAAGAAGAGATTGAATGGGGATAAGGCTGGAAAAAGAGAGACCAGTTAGGAGACTGTGGTATGAAGTATTAATCCAGATGAGAAGTAACTGGCAAAAAGCTGTTATTCAAAAAAAAGTTTGATATGCATGAAGGCTAAAGATAAAGGAAGAAGCTTAAAAATTAAATATCATAAATAAGGAATGAGGTCTAGGAAAAAGCAAAGTGCTATACTTTTCAAGTAGTTAACACTTGAATCTTTTCCATTTAAAAGTTGTTGGCAGTCTAATTTGAGTAAAAGTAGTTTCATAAACTCGTTATCTCTTCTGCTTTCTGAGCTAGTGATTCCTAAACAACATTCTGTATTCCACTATGGCTGTCATGAAGCAATCTCCAATAATGCCATGACATGTAAACAAAATTAATTTAAATCTATATTATAATAAATGTTTGCCAAATGGCCCATTTAGAAAGAAGTGGACTATATTTGTGCAAACCCAAACAAGCAGTAAAATGTGGAACAACTTCAAATATTGGGAAATCCTTATTTCTAAAATGTAAGCATATTCTCGTCATTATTTTTTAACAGTAATGGAGATAGGTTAGTCAATAATCACAGTCACAGAGTGTGAGGATAAAGTACATTGGGAAATGTCCTCATTAACTAATTCTTCCAATCCTTTGGCACAGGCATTTTCTATGACCTCAACTAACCTTAACTTACTTACATGTTTACTCATTTAACGTAGAAAAATGTAAACATAAATCACACTAGGAAAAACTAAAAGATACTTGTTTAGCATCCAAACAGAAATCCTTGATGACCTGTGAAATTATACTTTAATTGATAAGGGAATTTTTATTGAATAGAATAAAGGTCCTTAACAACAAAGGGAAATAGGAAAAATCAGTCATAATGTAATAGTTCTAGTATATTTTTCTGCTCACTTAAGATCAACTGAAATAAGATATTGGTGAAATCTGACAAATTTCAGATTGTAGTCTGGTCGATTTTTTTATTTATTCTGAGCTTGTTGATAGCATCCACTCAAATCTTTTGTTTTATTCATGTCTTAGGCAATCATTATTGACAATTAGCACCTACTAATTCCAGATCTGTTGACTTAAGAACTCTTTTCATTTACTTAGATTTACTTGCCTTTATTTACAGAGAAGACCTTTGAAAATCAAACACTTAACCACATGCCCACATGATTGAGGAAGAACCAAAAATTCTTAATAGTCAAGTACCCTGCAGATAGCTACTGAATAAAAGAATAGATAGAGATAAATAGATTGGATACATGACAGATAATAGACAGATGGATATATAGAGATGAGAGAGAAAGATACATGTATGCATACATACACAGATATCATCTCCTTCAAAATCAAGTGTTTCCAGTCTTCCAAAACTATTTTATGTAAAGTAATTGCCCCAAATATCAAGGAAACCTTTATTCAATTGTCAGTACAAAAATATAACATAAATCCAAATTGTAAATTATTTTTGATAATCCACTATGTTAAATTATCAATGCCTTTGTGCTCCTGCTGCTTCTAGCATTGTAGATTATTAACAATAGACTTACCTATTTTATGCTCTAGAATTCTGTTACTTATTCTATACCTTCTTTTTTGAGTTCATTTGGCACAAATACCATATAAGCAATGTGTGTAATTTCATCATTAAAAAAAAGCCCTCTAACATATATCACTGCTTCTTGAGATAGTTTTCACTGAAAATGATATGTGTAGATTTTCAGACCAATTTTACTTTATATTCCAAAGATAGCTTAATAGTCCAGATTAAACCAATGTAAGAATAATTATTATGTAATTTAATATCAAGCGTGAAAATTCTGAAAAGAAATTTAGAGATGGAGAATAATCTTGGGGAGAAGGAGATGATTAAGAGGAGTCTGATGTATTCCCTGAAATTAAAAGCAAAAACTTAGGTGTATTGAACTTTTGCCCAGGCAAAAGTTAAATAAAACCTGGAATAAATTTCTGCGGTGAAAAAAAAATGTGTTTCCTTGGACTCAGTTTCATCTGTCATCTTTTAATTTTTTATTTGAACTGTATACATTTTATGAAAAATAGGGATTATATCTAGCATCTAATTATGTGTCCAATAAATAGATATAGCACTAAGTCTGCAATACATTTTAATTCAATAGAGCACCTTGATTCTTATTTTTTTTAAAAGAGACATGCCTACCAGGATTATCCTTGTCAAATTCCTGTTTTCAAACTTCCCTTTTCACTTCTGGTTACACAAAATAGGGGGCCCTCTATCTAATCGTACTCTTGACCTTCATTTTTATGCCTTCAAGAATAGCCTTCGAACCAAGCATTTCTTCCAACCCCTCTGTCTTCAGAGGGCTTTCCTTATGGCTCAGCTGGTAAAGAATCCTCCTGCAATACGGGAGACCTGGGTTTGACCCCTGGGTTGGGAAGATCTCCTGGAGAAGAGAAAGGCTACCCACTCCAGTATTCTGGCCTGGAGCATTCCATGAACTGTACAGTCCATGGGGTCGCAAAGAGTAGGACACGACTGAGTGACTTTCACTCCACTCTCTTCAAATGTTTTCATTCCATAGTAACATTCTCCAAGCTCTTCAAGCTTCTTTCCTGTTTAAAAAATAGGATAGAAAGAAAATCATTTTGAAAGAAATTATTCTTCCTTTAATCTGATACACTTATAAACTACTATTCAACAGTTTTTACCTTAACTACTATTCAACAGTTTTTACCTTTCCTCAAAGATCTTATAACATTGGTTTACACTGGCTGACTACTCTTTCTCCCTGTAATTTAGTTTCTTTCTCTACTCCTCCAAATGAAATTACTCTGATAAGAATTACTAATAGTACTCATAGGATAAAAACCCTGCAGATTTCTATCTAAAAATGTACCAGCCCCTTTGACCTATCTTCCCTTTGAACTTCAGGGTATATATCAAATTTATCTATTAAACATATATCAATCTAAAACTCATTCTAAAAATAAACTTAATGTTTCTCTCAAAATCAATTTTTTGCCCTTTATATTTCTCCCAGTTTTTGACATCTTTTGAGTCTAGTTTCCTTCAGGGCAACGTTTATCCGCTAGGTTAGGGACTGGTTAGCATAGGAGTGGGGAAGGGAGTTTATTAAGAAGAAGGAGGAATATATCAGTGTTTCTTCATTCCAGCTCTACATTGGCATTACCAAGGAAGTTTTTGGGAAAATACCAATTCCCAAGACACCACCCCCTAATATTCTGATTTAATGTTTCTGCATCATCCACTGTATGCTGGACACCAGGCTAGTCATCTGGAATAAAATGTTGAGCAGGCCAGGTATGCTCTCCACTCTTACATCTCACATAGTTTTTAGTTTCCTGATGAAAACAAACGGGCAATGACTTTTTAGAATAATAATAAACACTGTAATGGGGCTTCTGTAGTGGTGCTAGTAGTAAAGAACCTGCCTGCCAATGCAGGAGGCATAAGACGCGGGTTCGATCCCTGAGTTGGGAAAGTCATCTCGAGGAGGGCATGGCAACCCGCTCCAGTATTCTTGTCTGGAGAATCCTACGGACAGAGGAGCTTGGCCATAGGGTCACAAAGAGTCAGACACAACCAAAGTGACTTAGCACACAGGCAAGCACTGTAATAGAAGATATACAGATAGTTGTTAGAGAACAGACTACCTAACTCAGATTCAGAAGACTAGGAAAGGCCTCTGAAAGAAGTGACTTTCAGAAGAACCAAAGGAATTAGCCAGCCAGAGGTAAGAAGAGCCAGTTGTATGCCCAGAAAGAACATCTTAGAGGTAAGAAGGGAACATGGCTCAGTGTAAGAAGTGAAAGAAGTTCAATGGGTGTGAAACCAGGAACAAGTTAGAGGAAAGTAGTTAGAGCTGAAGTTGGAGAAGCAAGGACCTATTATTTTTAGTTCTGAGTCTCTAGGGGAAGACATTAAACATTCCTAACTGGGGGCAAAAATGTCAGTTACAAGTTCGTTAGATCATGGCCATCATAAACATGGTGGTAAGAAGAAACTGAACTTTGAGGGGATTATAAAGTGTTTTAACAGGAGAAAAAATTATCTTTCATATTTAAAAAACCTTTTTCAAAATTTTTGTTTTCATGTTAGGTCAGATACATTCACAAATCAATAAATTTTCCTAAAAGTCTAGAGTCAGTGTTTCTTGTTTGTTTCTTAACTATGTTGTTTTGAAAGGGACATGTAGGAAGTCCTACATGGATTGCTTACCATCATGTCTTCAAGCCAATTACCTTGCGGTGGTGAACTTATTCCTCTTCTTCATCCTGGAGGCCACCAGTTCTTCATGTACCCATCCAAACACAAAGTCCTCTATATTTGTTCTAAATATTTCTAGAATCTACCTTATTTTTTTTTCACTCTTTAACTACTTGCCTGATTGTGGTAGGCAGAATAACAGTTCCCCGAAGAGGCCTATATCCTAATCCTGACAACATGCAAGTATGTTACATGGCAGAAAGGACTTTGCAAATGTGAATAAGGTTAAAGGTCTTGAGACAGAGTCATTTTCTTGGATTGTCCAGGTGGATGAAATTTAATCATATAAATCTTTAAATGTGGAGAACCTCTTCCAAGTATGGTCAGAGAAAGAGACATGATGATGAAAGTCTATGCCCATAGAGACTATATGTATGACTGGATTTGAGGATCAAGAAGAGGACACAAACCAAGGTATGTGTATGACCTCTGAAAGCTTAAAAATCGAGTCCTGGAGACTCTAGAAGGAAGATAGCCTTCTAACACCTTGATTTTTTTTCTTTTTTAATTTAACAGACTTTATGTTTTAGAGCAGTTTTGGGTTTACAGTAAATTGAGCAGATAATACAGAGGGTTCCATTAGACTCCATTCTCAACCCTCCTCAAAGTTTTCCTGTGACTGACATCTCTTGCATTAGTGTAGGCCAGTTATTCACATCACATTCACATTGTGCTTGTGCTCAATTCTGTCCAACTCTTTTCAACCCCATGGAGTATAGCCCACCAGGCTCCTCTGTCCATGGATTTTCCAGGCTAGAATACTGGAATGGGTTGCCATTTCCTATTCCAGGGGATCTTCCTGATTCAAGGATCCAGTCTTCTGCATTGGCAGGCAGATTCTTTACCACTACGCCCCCCTGCAGGCAGATTCTTTATGACTACACCCCCCAAAATTGATGAACCACTATTAATACACCATAAGTAATTAAAGCCTATCATTTACAATAGGGTTCACTGTTCGTTCTGTATAGTTCTATGGGTTTCACCCAATGTATAATGTCATATAATCGCTATTAAAGTATTATACGTAAACCGTGAACTGTGAAATTCCAGATGTTCAAGCTGGATTTAGAAAAGGCAGAGGAACCAGAGATCAAATTGCCAACATCCCTTGGATCATCGAAAAAGCAAGAGAATTCCAGAAAAACATCTATTTCTGCTCTTTGACTATGCCAAAGCCTTTGACTGTGTGGATCACCACAAACTGTGGAAAATTCTTCAAGAGATGGGAATACCAGACCACCTGACCTGCCTCTTGAGAAATCTGTATGCAGGTCAGGAAGCAACAGTTAGAACTAGACATGGAACCACGACTGGTTCCAAATCAGGAAAGGAGTACATCAAGGCTATATATTGTCACCGTGCTTATTTAACTTATATGCAGAAGTATAAGAAACACCACAAGCTGGAATCAAGATGGCCAGAAGAAATATCAATAAGCTCAGATATGCAGATGACACCACCCTTATGGCAGAAAGTGAAGAACTAAAGAGCCTCTTGATGAAAGTGAAAGAGGAGAGTGAAAAAGTTTTCTTAAACCTCAACATTCAGAAAACTAAGATCATGGTACCTGGTCCCATCACTTCATGGGAAATAGATGGGGAAACAGTGAAAACAGAGGCAGACTTTATTTTGGGGGGGCTCCAAAATCACTGCAGATGGTGACTGCAGCCATGAAATTAAAAGATGCTTGCTCCTTAGAAGAAAATTTCTGGCCAACCTAGTTCACTTCAGTTGCTCAGTCGTGTCCAACTCTGTGACCCCATGAACCACAGCATGCCAGGCTTCTCTGTCCGTCACCAACTCCTGGAGTTTACCCAAACTCATGTCCATTGAGTCGGTGATGCCACCCAGCCATCTTATCCTCTGTCATCCCCTTTTCCTCCTGCCCCCAATCCCTCCCAGCATCAGGGTCTTTTTCAATGAGTCAACTCTTAGCATGAGGTGGCCAAAGTTTTGGAGTTTCAGCTTCAGCATCAGTCCTTGCAATGAACACCTAGGACTGATCTCCTTTAGGATAGACTGGTTGGATCTCCTTGCAGGCCAAGGGACTCTCAACAGTCTTCTCCAACACCACAGTTCAAAAGCATCAATTCTTTGGCGCTCACCTTTCTTCAGAGTCCAACTCTCACATCCATACATGACCACTGGAGAAACCATAGCCTTGACTAGACGGACTTTTGTTGGCAAAGTAATGTCTCTGCTTTTTAATATGCTGTCTAGGTTGGGCATAACTTTCCTTCCAAGGAGTAAGCGTCTTTTAATTTCATGGCTGCAATCACCATCTGTAGAGATTTTGGAGCCCCCCAAAATAAAGTCTGACACTGTTTCCACTGTTTCCCCATCTATTTCCCATGAAGTGATGGGACCAGATGCCAGGATCTTAGTTTTCTGAATGCTGAGCTTTAAGCCAACTTTTTCACTCTCCTTTTTCACTTTCATTAAGAGGCTCTTTAGTTCCGCTTCACTCTCTGCCATAAGGGTGGTGTCATCTGCATATCTGAGGTTATTGTTATTTCTCCTGGCAATCTTGATTCCAGCTTGATTCATGCTTCTTCCAGACCAGCGTTTCTCATGATGTACTCTGCATAGAAGTTAAATAAGCAGGGTGACAATATACAGCCTTGACGTACTCCTTTTCCTATTTGGAATCAGTCTGTTGTTCCATGTCCAGTTCTAACTGTTGCTTCCTGACCTGCATATAGATTTCTCAAGAGACAAGTCAGGTGGTCTGATATTCCCATCTCTTGAAGAATTTTCCACAGTTTTTTGTGATCCACAGAGTCAAAAGCTTTGGCACAGTCAATAAAGCACAAATAGATGTTTTTCTGGATCTCTCTTGCTTTTTCGATGATCCAGCGGATGTTGGCAATTTGATCTCTGGTTCCTCTGCCTTTTCAAAAACCAACCTAGACAGCATATTAAAAAAGCAGAGACATTACTTTGCCAACAAAGATCCATCTAGTCAAAGGTATGGTTTTTCCAGTAGTCATGTATGGATGTGAGATAAAGAAAGCTGAGAGCCAAAGAATTGATGCTTTTGAACTGTGGTGTTGGAGAAGACTCTTGATAGTCCCTTGGCCTGCAAGGAGATCCAACCAGTGTATCCTAAAGGAAATCAGTCCTGAGCGTTCATTGGAAGGACTAATGTTGAAGCTGAAATTCCAATACTCTGCCCACCTGATGGGAAGAGCTGACTCATTTGAAAATGATGCTGGGAAAGATTGAAGGTGGGAGAAGGGGACGACAGAGGATGAGATGGTTGGATAGCATCACTGACTCAATGGACATGAGTTTGAGTAAACTCTGGGAGTTGGTGATGGACAGGGAGGCCTGGTGTGCTGCAGTTCATAGAGTCGCAGAGTCAGACATGACTGAGCGACTGAACTAAACTGAACTGAACTGAAAGTATCATAAAGATTAGATTCACTGCCCTGTAAGTTCCATCTATTCAACTCTCCTCCTTTCCCCTTGAAACCCTGACAACTACTAATTCTTTTATTGTCTCAATGATCTTATCTTTTTCAGAATGTCATATAGTTAGAATTATACAGGACAGGCTTTTCATTATAGCTTCTTTCACTAAGGATATGCACTAAAACTTCCTCATTATCTATTCCTGGCTTGATCACTCATTTATTTTTATTGCTGAATCATATTCTGATATATTGGAGAAGGAAATGGCAACCCACTCCAGTATTCTTGACTGGAAAATTCCATAGACAGAGGATCATGGTGGGCTATAGTCCATGGGGTCACAAAGAGTTGGACACAACTTAGCAACTGAGTATGCACACATTCATTCCACCGTATTGGTGTACTAAAATTTGTGTACCCATTTACCTTTTGAAGGACATCTTGGTTGCTTCCAGTTTCTAATAATAATGAATAAAGCTTTTATAAACATCTGTGTGCAATTTTTTATGTATATAATTTTTCTACTCATTTAAATAAATGCCTAGGAGCACATTGCTGGATCACAGAGTAAAAATACATTTACCTTTTTAAGATTCTGCCAAACTGCCTCTTAAAGTGGCTGTATTCCCAGCAGCAATCAATGAAAGTTTCCATTATTCCAATCTTTGTCAGGATTTGATACTATCAGATTTTTTTTTTAATTTTAGTGATTCTAATAGGCAAGTTGCAATAACTGATTATTGTTTTAATTTGTAATTCCTGTATGATATAAAATGTTGAGCATCTTTTCACAAGCCTACTGCCATTGGTATCTCTTCTTGGTAAGGTGCCTGTTGAGGCTTTCTCTTATTTTTTAATGGGGTTGTTTGTTTTCTTATTGTTGAGTTTTAAGAACATTTTGCATATTTTAGATAATTTTTTTATCAGATATCTTTTGCAAACATTTTCTCCCAGCCTGTGGCTTGTATTCTCATTCTTTTGACATTGTCTTTCACAGAGCAGAAGTTTTGTTGTTTTTTTTTTTCAGTGAAGTCCAATTTTTTTTAATTCATTGATTGGTTTTTGGCGAGCAAAACTTACCAAATCTCAAATTACCTACATTTTCTCTGATGTCATCTTTTAAAAGCTTTAGAGTTTTGCATTTTACAGTTAGGTCTAGGATGCATTTTGAACTAATTTTGGTAAAAGGTATAAGGTCAGTGTCTAGATTTTTGGTATTCTGCATATAGCTATCCAGTTGTTCCAGACCATTTATTAAAAAGACTGTCCTTTCTCTATTGAACTGCCTTAAGGCATTTGAACAAGATCAGTTGATGTATGTGTGTATGTCTAGTTTAGGGCTGGCTGTTCTATGCTATTATTACCACTTGTCTGTTGTTTCACCAATACCACACTGTCTTGGTTATTGTAGTTCTCTAGAATGTCTTGAGGTTGAGTGGTGTCAGTTCTCCAACTTTGATCTTCTTGTGTAGTATTGCATTGGCTACTCAGGGTCTTTTGCTCTAACATGTACCTTTTTTTAATTTTTAAAATTTATTTTTATTATTTCTGGCTGCACTGGGTCTTCATTGCTGTGCATGGGCTTTCTCTAGTTGCAGCAAGCAGGGGCCACCCTTTGTTGTCATGCACAAGCTCCTCATTGGCTTGTCCTGTTGCAGAGCACTGGCTCTAGGTGCCTGAGCTTCAGTAGTTGTGGCATGCAGGCTGAGTAGTTGTGTTTTGCATGGGCTTTGTGGCTTTGTGTATGAAGCTTCCCAGACCAGGGGTTGAACCCATGTTCCCCGCCTCGGCAGGCAAAGTCTTAACCATTGTACCACCAGGGAAGTCCCCATTTACATTTTAGAATCAGTTAATTGCTATCAAAAAAATAAATGGCTAGAATTTTGATTGGGATTGCTTGCATGTATAGATAAAGAATCTGCCTGCAATGCAGGAGACCTGCGTTCAATCCCTGGGTTGGAAAGATAGCCTGGAGAAGGAAATGGCTACCCACTTCAGTATTCTAGCCTGGAGAATCCCCATGGACAGAGGACTCTCACAGGCTACAGTCCATGGGGTCGCAAAGAGTCAGACATGACTGAACGACTCAGCACACACATAGGCCAAGTTGGAAGAACTGACATTGTTATAATGTAGAATCCTTCTATCCAGGAACATGAACTATCTCTTCATTTATTTATTCTTCTGTGATTTCTTTAATTGGAGTTTTGTAGTTTTCTTTACATAGATTGGTATATATTTTGTTTTATTTATATCTAAATATTTAATTTGGGGTGCTAATAAAATGGCACTATATTTTAAATTTTAAATTCCAATTGTTCTTTCCAGTTGACACTCATATTGACATTTGTGTATTAATATTATATCTTGCAACTTCGCTGTGTCAGTTCCAGGAATTTTTTGTTGTTATTGTTGATTCTTTAGCATATTGTACATAGACATTCATGTCATCTGCAGACAGTTTTATTTCTCTTTCCCAAACTGTATAGTTTTATCTCCTTTTCCTATCTTACTGAATTATGTAGGACTTCCAGTGTTGTGTTGAATAGAAATGGTAAGAAAAGACATCCTTGGCTTGTTCTTAGTATTTAGGGGAAAGTATCAAGTTTCCCACCATTTAGTATATTAGCTGTGGTGGTTTTATAGATGTTGTTTATCCAGTTGAAAGAGTCGCTTGCTATTCTTAGTTCCCTTAGGGTTTATAGCAAAGGCTGTTAGATTTTGTCAAAGGATTTTTCAACATCTATTTATATAATCATATGAATTTTCTTCTTTGGCCTATTGATGTGACAGATTTCATTAATTTTCAAGTGTTGAACTAGCCTTGACTTTACCTGAAATAAATACCACTTGGGTCAAGGTATGTAATTCTTGTTTTTATTGGGCGGGGGCGGGAATTGTTGTTTACATTTGCTATTATATTATTGAGAATTTCAATGAGAGATTAGTCTGTAGCTTTCTTTCTGTGTAATTTCTTTATATGCTTTTCATAGTAGGGTAAAACTGGTCTCATAGGACAAATCAGGAAGTATTCACTCTGCTTCTTTTTTCTGTAAAAAACTGTAGAGAATTGGTATCAATTTTTTTCTTACATGTTTATTATTTGCTCTAATTTTAGTACTTCTCTTAATCTACATGCTTAACTTGTGCCACTCTGCTTGAAGAATCTCAGTTCCCTGACCAGGGTTTGAACCTGAGTCACATTAGTTGAAGTCCAGAATCCTAACCGACTTGCTTCATTTTGTAATGCTCTTCTTTCTCTAGCTTCCTAAGGTGGAAGCTTGGATTACTGATTTTTGGTCTTCCTTTTTTCCTAATGAATACATAGGGTGCTATAAATTTCCCTCTAAACACTGCTTTTGCTGCATTCCATAAATGTTTATATTTTGTTTTATTTTTCACTTAGTTAAAAATACTTTTATACTTTCCTGCTATTTATTCTTTTGACTCTATGTTATTTAGAAATGTGTTATTTAAACTCCAAGTGAAATTTCCTAGCTATTACTGATTTCTACTTTAATTCCACTGTGTTTTTAGAGCATATTTTTTATGGTTTCTCACCTTTTAAACTTGTTAAAGTATGTTTTATGGCCCAGAATGTGATCTGTTTTGGTGAATGTTCCATGTGACCTTGAAAAGTATGTGTGTTCTGCTGTTATCAAATAAAATATTCTATGAATGTCAATTAAGCCCAGTTGATTGATGGTGCTGTTCAGCTCAATTATATCCTTACTAATTTTCTGCTGGCTGGACCTGCCAATTACTGATAGAGGGATGTTGAAGCTTACAACTATAACAGTGGATTTAACTATTTCTCGTTGCACTTTTATCAGTTTTTGCCTCATGTAATATCATGCATTTTAGGTACATACATATTAAGAGTTACGATGTATTCTTGGAGGACTGACCTATTTTTCATTGTACAATGCCCATCTTATCCTGATAACATTTCTTGTTCTGAACTCTGCTTTTTACTAAAATTAATTTTGATACTCTAGCTTTTTTTTTTGATTTGTGATGACATAGCATAGTTTTTCTAATTTAAATTGAGAATTTATGGGATTTCTTTCTTTTTCTCACTTGTGATATCAATTCTTCTGTATATTTTTCAGTAGTTTTCCTCGAGTTTGCAGTATACATTGACAACTAACCGAAGTCCATTTTCTAATAAAATGTTACCACTTCACAGAGAGTTTAGGTTTCCTTACAGCAGAGAATTTCCAATTCCTCTGTCCAGTCCTTTACAATATTCCTACCATTCATTTCACTTTTCAATATGTGGTAAGTTACCCAGTACATCTTTGCTATAATTATTGTGAACAGTTATCTATAACATCAATTAAGAATAAGAAAGTTAAAGTCCTTATTTTACCTTCTTTTATTTCTCCTTTAATGGTTTCCATTTCTTTACATAAATCTGGGATTCTGATTCATATTTTCTTTTTCTCTGAAAAGTTGATTTCACCATTCCTTGCAAGGCAATAATTCCTTGATTTTATTTTTCTGAGAAGTCTACTGGCAACAATTCCCTGAAAAATTGTTTTTCTCCTTCAATTTTGAATAATAATTTCACTGGATACAAAATTGTTGGCTGATGGATGTTTTTTCTTTCCACATGTAAATGTTTAACTATACATCCCATTCTCTTATTACTTGCTTGGTTTGTAATAACACCCTTAATTTTTAGACAACGAGGCTGCTGTCAGAATTCTGACCTACAGAACTATGAAATAATAATCTGTATCATTATAAGCCATAAGTTTGCAGTAATTTGTTATGCAGCAATGGAAAACTAATAGTGCTAATTCAGATCTTCAATATCACTTGGCTTATGCTATGCTATGCTATGCTATACTATGCTATGCCATTGCCTTCTCCGTCATTTAGCTTAAGTAGCCTCTAAATGGAGAAGGCAATGGCACCCCACTCCAGTACTCTTGCCTGGAGAATCCCATGGATGGAGAAGCCTGGTAGGCTGTGGTCCATGGGGTCGCAAAGAGTCTGACACAACTGAGTGACTTCGCTTTCACTTTTCACTTTCATGCATTGGAGAAGGAAATGGCAACCCACTCCAGTGTTCTTGCCTGGAGAATCCAGGGACGAGGGAGCCTGGTGGGCTGCCGTCTCTGGGGTCACACAGAGTCGGACACGACTGAAGCAACTTAGCAGCAGCAGCAGCCTCTAACTGATCATTCTATCTCAAGGCTCATCCTCTCCAAACCCATCTTTGATATTGATATCAGAGTGATTGATCAAAACTAAAGCTAGACAATGACTTAAGAATTTACTTATGTCTCTATAGGCTACAAAATAACTACCAAACATCACAATATAAAATATGAAGAAAAAAAATAAAAAAAAATAAAATAAAATAAAATAAAATAAAATATGAAGCCCTCCATGACGTGGCCCCACCTACCTATTTTACTTCAATTTTCATCATACATTCACTTTATCTTTTCATCATACCAAATTGCTTACAACCTATACTAATGTTCTTTGATTTCCAGCAAGCAGAAACGACACCTTCTTAATTTAACAAAAATGGAATTTATAAAAAGAGTTCTAGATTAAGAAGTTTAAAAAAAAATCTTGGAAAATGAGGATCTTCTCTCTAGAAAATGAAAAAGTTAAAGTGTTAGTTGCTCAGTCTTGTCCAACTCTTTGTGACTCCGTGAACTGTAGCCTATGTCCGTGGAATTTTCCAGGGAAAGCTGGCATCAAATAAACCTCACCAATACTAACTACCATATCTTTTCATGTGTCTGTTCAAGCCTTAAATTCTTAGAATACAGAAGAAGGAATTGGCTTATCTTATGTCAAAAGTCCTTACTTCTCTCCACTCTCGCTATCTCCATGTGCAAGCCATGTGGTCAGGGACTGAGGTCTATAGCCCACGGAGGGTGGGGGGGAGGGAAAGAGAGAATATATTGGGCAGACAAAAATTAGACCTTTATACATGTTATGTGGTTCACAAACTCATTAGAAACACTGAACTTCTCTTTATAAACACAGTAATGATCTCAAGTATCTCAAATGCTTATGCACACAACTTTCCCAACATCCTACTCCCATAGACTAGTGGATATAGCCTCAATCGTGGGGAGTCTTTATCCTCTCTTTTAGTCACTCACACCCCAAAGCATGTCACTTTGAATCAGTCCACTCCTGAAAAAACAAACAACCAAAATCAGTATCCCAGTTACTGCTACATCAACCAAGGCACCTAGGTACAATAGAAACTAACTTTTGCTAATTTAAACGGGGGAAAAAAAAAAAAACAACATCAAAAGAAAATTGAGTAACTAAGACAGTGATCAGGAAGGCTGGAATGCAGCTCAGAAAATGGCAGTTCAAATTGACTCTAGATAATCAGAACAGTAGCTGTGACCATACAATTGAATCCACCAATAAGAACACATGGACCACTATCAAAGCCTTTGATGGCTGGAGTTGAAACTTGATTTACTTGCCACTCTTGGCTACCTATTGGATGTGGTTACTGCCACTGCCAAAATGGATTTTCCATTATCTTCAATTCTTCACATATTAGTTCCTTATACAAAATTCAAGACGAATGTGTTTTATGTCATCATGCCTTAGTGCACCCCCCACCTCAGCATCACTTTCTACTACTGGAAAGCTCATTTTTCAAAATCTAGCTCAACAGTATCCTGTGACGTCTTATCTGTCCCATCCAATAGAATTAGTCATTCCTTCCTTTGTGTCATGTATGTACCTAGTACCCCATTACAGCATTAGGAATACCATATTGCAATGATTTATTTGTAAGTTTGTATTTTTTACCAAATAACCAGTGCCTTGACAACAGACTCCATAGTTTATTTATCTGTGCATTCTCCAGCACAGTGTCTAACATATTATAGGTGTGAGAGTGATTTAATACTGAGAAGATACCATCCTCCTCATTTTCATGTCAATACTGGGGACTCTCCAGTGTGTTTTGTAAAGGCTTCCCTGGTGGCTCAGATAGTAAAAAGTCTGCCTGCAGTGCGGGAAACCCCGGTTCAATCCCTGGGTTGGGAAGATCCCCTGGAGAAGGAAATGGCAACCCACTCCAGTATTCTTGCCTGGAGAATTCCATGGACAAAGGAGCCTGGCAGGCTACAGTCCATAGGTCACAAGAGTCGGACACAAAGGACTTCCGTATTTTTATGTATTTACTTACTTTAGGCTGAGCTAGGTCTTCACTGCTGTGTGTGGGCTTTCTCTAGTTGCAGTGATTGGGAGCTACTCTCTGGCTGTGATGTGCAGGCTTCGGTGGTGGCTTGTCCTGTTGTGGAGCACGGGCTCAAGGCATGGTATCAGTAGTTGTGGCACAGGGGCTTAGTGGCTCTGTGGAATGTGGAGTCTTCCCAGACCAGAGATCAAACCTGTGTCCCCTGCACTGGCAGGTGGATTCTTAACCTCTGGACCACCAGGAAAGTCCCCATAAATTTTACAAATGGATTAAGTTGAATTTTTTAGATTACATTTAAAGATACAGATAGATAGATAGACAGACATAGACCAAGCAAAACTATCCTACTATGTAGGCAGAGTGGATTTGGGCTTGAAGGCACCATCCTCGGATAGGACCTCCACTACCTTTGAGGATATCCTATTGGTCCTGGAAAGATCCTTATTAAAATACAAATATCCAGATATATCATCAGTAGGTTATTAGATAATTGTAGAGCACAACAGTATGTGAGAAGTGAAAACAGAGTAAAAGAGGATAAGAAAGCATGGGGTTTAAATTCTACAAGGTGGAGAGAGGTAAGTGAGTGTCCCAGTTTAGAGGCGAGGTTGGCGCCTTTGACCAAGAAAGCACTGCTGTTGCTAAGTCACTTCAGTCGTGTCCGACTCTGTGCGACCCCATAGACGGCATCCCACCAGGCTCCCCCGTCCCTGGGGTTCTCCAGGCAAGAACACTGGAGTGGGTTGCCATTTCCTTCTCCAAGACATGAAAGTGAAAAGTGAAAGTGAAGTCGCTCAGTCGTGTCCGACCCTTAGCGATCCCATGGACTGCAGCCTACCAGGCTCCTCTGTCCATGGGATTTTCCAGGCAAGAGTACTGGAGTCGGGTGCCTAGGTAATTAGAATATGAGGTTAACTTCACCTGTGTTACAATTTTGCCCAGATCAATTCAGCCCTGCTGCTGCTGCTGCTGCTGCTAAGTCGCTTCAGTCATGTCCAACTCTGTGCGACCCCATAGACGGCAGCCCACCAGGCTCCCCCGTCCCTGGGATTCTCCAGGCAAGAACACTGGAGTGGGTTGCCATTTCCTTCTCCAACACACGAAAGTGAAAAGTGAAGTCGCTCAGTCGTGTCCGACCTTTAGCGAACCCATGGACTGCAGCCTACCAGGCTCCTCCGCCCATGGGATTTTCCAGGCCAGAGTACTGGAGTTGGGTGCCATTGCCTTCTCCGCAATTCAGCCCTAACAAAAGATAAATGCAACATTTGAGAGTCTAGAAAACAAATTTCACCCTGTTTCTTGAGTCTCTAATGTGAGAATACATTTACATTTTGAATATTAATATGATAATTTCAGTTTTCAGGTAGCTTTTTAATAAAACATAGAATGATGCTAAGAAATATTCACAGTTATGAGTGGAAATAGAGAAGCATAGTGTATTTCTAACAACAAGAAGTAAAAATACAGTACAAAATGAAATTCAAACAATGGTACAAAATGGAATCGTGATTATAGGGACCGAGTTTTGAAAAGAAATCATGTATTAAAGCAAGAATTGAGGTTCAATTTTCAGCACTCTTAAGTGTTATACACAGGCTAAACTTGGGGGCTTTCCATGTGGCATTAATGGTAAAGAACCTGCCTGCCAATAAAGGAAATGCAAGGGACCCAGGTTCAATCCCTGGGTTGGGAAGATCCCCTGGAGTAGGAAATGACACCCCACTCCAGCATTCTTGCCTGGAAAATTGCATGGGCAAAGGAGCCTGGAGGGATACAGTCCAGGGGGCTGTAAAAAGTCAGACAAGACTGAGTGTATAGAGCACCATGCATGCACTAGGCTAAACTGTAATAACTTAGAAGGACAAGGAGGAAAAACTAAACCAGTAGTTTTTTTAAAAAAATTAAGTAACTATCTTTGACACTCAACTTGCTTTTATAATAGTATAAAAAAAATTTTAATGAATGCCTTTAAAAATTTAGTTACTTTCTGTTTATTTGCTGTCTGTTCACAACTGAAGCAAATTAGCACCCACAGACATGGACACCTGAATAAACATAAGAATTAGTGGAATCATAGAGCCATGACCCGCTCTCCTCATACAAAAAGTTGTTCACCACGCTTACCTGTGCATGCCTGCATGTTAAGTCCCTTCGGTTGTATCTGATTCTTTGTGACCCTATGGCGTTTAGTCCCCCAGACTCTTCTGTCCATGGGGATTCTCCACACAAGAATACTGGAGTGGGTTACCGTGCCCTCCTCCAGAGGACTGTCCCTGACCCAGGGATCGAACCCACAACTCTTATGTCTCCTGCACTGGCAGTCAGATTCTTTACCACTGACGCCACCTGGGAAGCCCAGAAGACTACAGATAATAAAAGAAGCCAGAGAAAGTATTGTCAGAAGACCACTACCTAAACAGGACAATAATTAAAGCAAGACCAAGATCTTACTTATAAAATATACATAAACAAATTTTTTGCTTAAATAATCTTGGCTGGGCATATCTTTATTTATATTTACATTAGATTTTACTTTTTTAATAATAATAAAATGAGTAGATGGTGACTGCAGCCATGAACTCAGAAGACGATTGCTTCTTGGCAGGAAAGCCAAGACAAACCTGTGTTGAAAAGCAGAGACGTGACTCTGCCAACAGAGGTGCGTATAGCCAAGGCTGTGGTCTTCCCAGAGGTCATGTATGGTTGTGAGAGCTGGACCGTGAGGAAGGCAGAGTGCCAAGAATTGATGCCTTCAAACTGTGGTGCTGGAGAAGACTCCTCAATGTCCCTCGGATAGCACGGAGATCAAACCAGTCAATCCTAAAGGAAATCAACCCTGAATACTCATTGGAAGGATGGATGCTGACACTGAAGCTCCAGTATTTTGATCACCTGATGCAAAAAAACCGACTCAATGGAAAAGTCCCTGATGCTGGGAAAGACTGAGGGCAGAAGGAAAGAGGGTGTCAGAGGATAAGATAGCTAGATGGCCATGAACTCAGGCAAACTCCAGGAGATGGTGAGGGACAGGGAGGCCTGGCGTGCTGCAGTCAATGGGGTCTCAAAGAGTCGGACATGACTGGATGACTGAACAACAACAGATTTTTCATAGCAATTAACACTGAATATTGGGGAAATAAGTTTTAAAGCATCAAATAAATAAACCCTTAAAATACAGTATAAAGCATAAAATAAACTTATAATGGAAACAAATCTAAAAAAGAATATATATATAAACAACCTGCCTGTAATTCAGGAAACCCAGGTTGAATCACTGGGATGGAAGATCCACTGCAGAAGGGAATGGCTACCCACTCTAGTATTGTTGCCTGGAGAATTTCATGGAAAGAGAAGCCTGACAGGCTACAATTGATGGGTCGCAAAGGGTCAGACAAAACTGAGGAACTAGCACTTTCACTTTTCACTTTCAAGAAGAATATATGAGTGTGTACATATACATATATATGTATGATATCCATTTATAACTGAATCATTTTCCTGTACACCTAAAACACTGTAAATCAACTACACATCTATTGAAAAAATATATAAAGTATAAAATAAATTTAGAGTCTAAAGGTGGATGGAATGAAAACCGATATTTTCCAGTCCTATGGCCACTGCTCAGTTTTCCAAATTTGCTGGCATATTGAGTGCAGCACTTTCACAGCATCATCTATTAGAATTTGAAATAGTGCAACTGGAATTCCATCACCTCCACTAGCTTTATTCATAGCAATGCTTCCTAAGTCCCACTTGACTTCACATTCCAGGATGTCTGGCTCTAGGTGAGTGAGCACACAATCATGATTATCTGGGTCGTGAAGATCTTTTTTGTGTAGTTCTTCTATGTATTCTTGCCACCTCTTCTTAATATCTTCTGCTTCTGTTAGGTTCATACCATTTCTGTCCTTTATCGAGCCCATCTTTGCATGAAATGTTCCCTTGGTATCTCTAATTTTCTTGAAGAGAGCTCTAGTCTTTCCCATTCTATTATTTTCCTCTATTTCTTTGCACTGATCACTGATGTAAGGCTTTCTTATCTCTCCTTGCTAGTCTTTAGAACTCTGCACTCAAATGGGTATATCTTTCCCTTTCTCCTTTGTTTTTTGCTTCTCTTCTTTCCACAGCTATTTGTAAGGCCTCCTCAGACAGCCATTTTGCTTTTTTGCATTTCTTTTCCATGGGGATGGTCTGGATCCCTGTCTCCTGTACAATGTCACGAACCTCCATCCATAGTTCATCAGGCAGTCTGTCTATCAGATCTAGTCCCTTAAATCTATTTGTCACTCCCACTGTATAATCATAAGAGATTTGACTTAGGTCATACCTAAATGGTTTAGTGGTTTTTCCCATTTTCTTCCATTTAAGTCTGAATTTGGCAATAAGGAGTTCATGATCTGAGCCACAGTCAGCTCCTGGTCTTGTTTTTGCTGACTGTAGAGAGCTTCTGCATCTTTGGCTGCAAAGATTATAATCAATCTGATTTCGGTGTTGGCCATCTGGTGATGTCCGTGTGTAGAGTCTTCTCTTGTGTTGTTGGAAGAGGGTGTTTGCTATGACCAGTGCATTTTCTTGGCAAAACTCTGTTAGCCTTTGCCCTGCTTCATTCTGTACTCCAAGGCCAAATTTGCCTGTTACTCCAGGTGCTTCGTGACTTCCTATTTTTGCATTCCAGTCCCCTATAACGAAAAGCACATCTTTTGAGGGTGTTAGTTCTAGAAGGTCTTGTAGGTCTTCATAGAACCATTCAACTTCAGCTTCCTCAGCATTACTGGTCAGGGCATAGACTTGGATTACTGTGATATTGAATGGTTTGCCTTGGAAATGAACAGAGATCATTCTGTCGTTTTTTAGATTGCATCCAAGTACTGCATTTCAGACTCCTTTGTTGACTATGATGGCTACTCCATTTCTTCTAAGGGATTCCTGCCCACGGTAGTAGATATAATGGTCATCTGAGTTAAATTCACCCATCCCAGTCCATTTTAGTTAGCTGATTCTTCGAATGTCAACATTCACTCTTGCCATCTCCTGTCTGACCACTTCCAATTTGCCTTGATTTATGGACCTGACACTCCAGATTCCTATGCCATATTGCTCTTTACAGCATTGGACCTTGCTTCTATCACCAGTCACATCCACAACTGGGTGTTCTTTTTCCTTTGGCTCCATCCCTTCATTCTTTCTGGAATTATTTCTCCACTGATCTCCAGTAGCATATTGGCCACCTACTGACCTGGGGAGTTCATCTTTCAGTGTCCGATCTTTTTGCCTTTTCATACTGTTCATGGGGTTCTCAAGGCAAGAATACTGAAGTGGTTTGCCATTTCCTTCTCCAGGTGACCACATTTTGTCAGAACTCTCCACCATGGCCCGTCCATACTGGGGGGCCTAACATGGCATGGCTTAGTTTCATTAAGTTAGACAAGGCTGTAGTCCATGTGATCAGATTGGCTAGTTGTCTGTGATTGTGGTTTCAGTCTGCTTGCCCTCTGATGCCCTCTCTCAGCATTTACCGTCTTAGTGGGTTTTCTCTTACCTTGGACATAGGGTATCTCTTCACATGTGGTCCCATGGAGAAGAAAGAGTGCTCAAACTACTGCACAACTGCACTCATTTCACATGCTAGTAAAGTATTGCTCAAAATTCTCCAAGCCAGGCTTCAGCAATACATGAACCGTGAACTTCCAGATGTTCAAGCTGGTTTTAAAAAAGGCAGAGGAATCAGAAATCAAATTGCCAACATCCACTGGATCATCAAAAAAGCAAGAGGATTCCAGAAAAACATCTATTTCTGCTTTATTGACTATGCCAAAGCCTTTGACTGTGTGGATCACAGTAAATTGTGGAAAATTCCGAAAGAGATGGGAATACCAGACCACCTGACGTGTCTCTTGAGAAACCTGTATGCAGGTCAGGAAGCAACAGTTAGAACTGGACATGGAACAACAGACGTGTTCCAAATAGGAAAAGGAGTATGTCAATGCTGTATATTGTCACCCTGCTTATTTAACTTATATGCAGAGTACATCATGAGAAATGCTGGGCTGAAGGAAGCACAAGCTAGAATCAAGATTGCCAGAAGAAATATTAATAACCTCAGATATGCAGATGACACCACTCTTATGGCAGAAAGTGAAGAACTAAAGAGCCTCTTGATGAAAGTGAAAGAGGAGAGTGAAAAAGTTGGCTTAAAGCTCAACATTCAGAAAACTAAGATCATGGTATCCGGTCCCATCACATCATGGCAAATAGATGGAGAACGGTAGAAACAGTGGCTGACTTTATCTGGGGGAGGGCTCCAAAATCACTGCAGATGGTGACTGCAGGCATGAAATTAAAAGACGCTTGTCCCTTGGAAGAAAAGTTATGACCAACACAGAGAGCATATTAAAAAGCAGAGATGTTACTTTGCCAACAGTGGTCCATCTAGTCAAGGCTATGGCTTTTCCTGTGGTCATGTATGGATGTGAGTTGGACTATAAAGAAAGCTGAGTGTCGAAGAATTAATGCTTTTGAACTGTGGTGTTGGAGAAGACTCTTGAGAGTCCCTTGGACTGCAAGGAGATCCAACCAGTCCATGCTAAAGGAAATCAGTCCTGAGTGTTCATTGGAAGGACTGATGTTGAAGCTGAAATTCCAATACTTTGGCCACCTGATGCAAAGAGCTGATTCATTTCAAAAGACCCTGATGTTGGGAAAAATTGAGGGCAAGAGGAGAAGGGGATGACAGAGAATGAGATGGTTGGATGGCATCACCAACTCAATGGACATGAGTTTGGGTAAACTCCAAGAGTTGGTGATAGACAGGGAGGCCTGGCATGCTGCGGTCCATGGGGTCAGAGAATGGGACACAACTGAGCAAATGAACGGAAAGGTGGATGGGTTTTTAAGCTCTTTTTGCTTGTTAAGTCACTGTAAAGGAGGAAAATGAGGCCCAGAAAGAACACATGTATACCTGTGGCAGATTCATTTCGATATTTGGCAAAACTAATACAATTATGTAAAGTTTAAAAATAAAATAAAATTTTAAAAAGCAAAAAAAAAAAAGAAAATATCTCAGATGTTAAAAAAAAAAAAAAGAATTTCACTTCCTCAGCATCACTCTCTAATGGCAGAAAATAAAGAAGAATTAATTAAATAGCCTGTTGATGAGGGTGAAAGAAGAAAGTGAAAAAGTTGGCTTAAAACTCAACATTTAGAAAACTAAGATTATGGTATTTTGTCCCATCACTTCATGGCTAATAGATGGGAAAGAAGTGGAAACAGTGACAGATTTTATTTTCTTGGGCTCCAAAATCATGGCAGACGGTGACTGCAGCCATGAAATTAAAAGACACTTGTTCCTTGGAAGAAAAGCTATAATAAACTTAGCATATTAAAAAGCAGAGCTATCACTTTGCTGACAAAGGTCCAGATAGTCAAAACTATGGTTTACCCAGTAGTTGTATATGGATGTGAGAATTGGATCATAAAGGAGGCTGAGTGCCAAAGAATTGATGCTTTTGAACTGTGGTGCTGGAGAAGACTTTAGAATCTCTTGGACCACAAGGAGATCAAACCAGTCATCCTAAAGGAAATAAACCCTGAATATCCACTGGAAGGATTGATGCTAAATCTGAAGCTTCAATACTTTGGCCCCTTGATGCGAAGAGCTGACTCACTGGAAAAGATCTTGATGCTGGAAAAGGTTGAAGGCAAAATGAAACGGGGGTGACAGAGGATGAGATGGTTGGATGGCATCACCACCTCAATGGACATTACTTTGAGCAACTCTGGGAGAGAGTGAAGGACAAGGAAGCATGGCATGCTGAGGCCATGGGGTCAATGACTGAAGAACAAGAGCATCACACAATAGTAAAGTTGAGAACTCTTGAATCCCAGTGCATTCTCATAAGCCAGGCAAACCATAGCCCATAGATTAAAACAGACCTGCCATCTGTTTTTGCTTTCACTACATAGTTTATATGTTTTAAGAGTTTAAAATAATAAATGAGATATATGAAAATTATGTGAAATTCAGATTTCAGTGTGTATTTATACAGTTTTATTAGAAAATAGATACCTGTTATTTTGTGTATTGGCTGTGGCTGCTCTCACACAACAAAGAAAGTAGCTGTAACAAAGACTACCACCCACAAAGTCAAAGATATTTACCATATGGCTCTTTACAGAAATAGTCTGTTGACCACTGTCTCAAGAAATGAATTGCAGAAATAAGTCCTAAAGCCAGCATTCTAATTTAACCAGTCAAAAAATAATCTGTAAGTAATATCAAATTAATCAAACTAAGATTTTTTTTTTTTACAAATGTATTCAAAGAGCTCCACTTATACTTATTTTCTGCACTATTTGGGTTTGAATTGTTTTGTTTTTGGCAAGTTAACTTGGTTGCATGGAAGAGAGACACACTCAAATGAACTAATGAAAATAGAATACTAAGGAAATAGTTGAAACTAAAAGAAATCCAGAATTACAAGACATCTTTGAAAAGGTCCCACAGAGAATGGGGCTAAAGGCCATTTCTGAAATTTAGTTCGCTGTAGTTACTTTGAAAGTGAAAGTGTTAGTTGCTTGGTCATGTCTGACTCTTTGTGATCCCATGGACTGTAGCCCTCCCAGGCTCCTCTGACCATGGGATTCTCCAGGCTGGAATACTGGAGTGGGGTGTCATTAAGAGCAGGAAATCAAGAACTTCACAGGATTCTGTCATCCTTGACCCAGTCCTACTCTTCACAAGTGTTTCTCTTTCTTCTAGTAACTAGTTCTTTTGGTTTCTTTTCACTCTATGCCCCTTCAAAACCTGACTTTTCATTTGGTCCCATATAGGTATCTTCGTCTGAATTCAGCTTTTAGGACCTGGTAAGCTACACTGACTCTTGAGGTATTTATTAACCTAAGTACCCAAAAATGCATATGCATGGCTTCACTCAGCCTTTATTCCACATAATGGGCTGTTGCAAAGTCTTCCCTTCACACTGCTGGGGAACTCCCCAGTAGTGCAGTGGTTAGGACTCCATTCTTCCACTGCAGGGAGCATGGGTTTGATTTTTGGGATCTCAAGGAACTAAGATCCCACATGCCACATGGAGTGGCCAAAAACTAAAATAAAATGAAAAATAAAGTAAATAAATATGTATATATATATTTTAAAATCACACTTGCAATTATCCATTGTTCAAAAAATGGCAGCTTGAGAATAATCTTCCAGCAGAGTCTGAAAACAGGGATATTTCATTTAGAAAAAGCTGTTGTTGGGTTGTCATTCCCCAAAATGTGTCTTCTTGGTCAGCATACATAATTCTTTTGTCCATGATATGAAGTGAAGTGAAAGTTGCTCAGTCGTGTCCAACTCTGCGACCCCATGGACTATGCAGTCCATGGAATTCTCCAGGCTAGAATACTGGAGTGGGTAGCCTTTCCCTTCTCCAGGGGATCTTCCTGACCCAGGAATCGAATCAGCGTCTCCTGCATTGCAGGCGGATTCTTTACCAGCTGAGCTACCAGGGAATCCCTCTTTTCTCTATAGCTAGATTTTATATTTCTGCAGGTAATAAATCACTTTTACTTTTACATCCATGATTGTACATAATATAACTTGTTTAAGGATTCTCAAAATCAATTGTGGCATAAATGATCATTTCTACCAATTACTGTAACAACTAAATTAACAGACTTTATTTAAGACCAAAATTATCAAAACAAACCATGAAAATTCATTATGTTTTTTTTTTTCCCCTAAGTAAAACATGAGTTGGATGTATCTGTATATTTTATTATGTTCTGGTGTAAAAACTTGTGAACATAGAGTGTAACCCCAGAAAAAGCAAGGATTCTAAAATAAATTGAAAATAAAATGAATTCAGAGAAATAGCTTACATTTTATTGACTAATCTTTATTCTCAAGTGCAGGAATAATACTTGTTAAGAAACTGCCTACCTGGGCTTACCATAGGATATCTCAAATTCGAGGAATCTTATCTTTGTTGGCCCTGAATTGAAAGTGTTTCTTTAAGATCAAAGCTTTTACTATTAATGAAAAAAATTGCAAAATACAGCAATATTTTATGCTACAACTTGACAAAGAATCATTGACTAATGCAATTTTTGCTCTTCTTTTACAAAATTGTGGCTCAGCTGGTAAAGAATCTGCCTGCAATTCGGGAGACCTGTGTTCTCCAGTATTCTAGGCTTCCCTGGTGGCTCAGAGGTTAAAGTGTCTGCCTACAGTGTGGGAGACCTGGGTTCAATCCCTGGGTCGGGAAGATCCTCTGGAGAAGGAAATGGCAACCCACACAGTATTCTTGCCTGGAGAATCCCATGGACGGAGGAGCCTGGTGGGCTACAGTCCATGGGGTCACAAAGAGTCGGATACGACTGAGCGACTTCAGTTTACAAAATTGGTGACCACTATAATCCAAAATTTATAACAGATAAGGTGGAAAGTTTTGCATGTTAAGACATTGAGATAAACATCTCAAATATTATTTTCACCAACCAGGATTAAACCATACATCAAGTGGAAAATGAAATATAATTTTCTAATATTGTACATTTGTTTTCTCTATGTAGCTCAACGTTTTAAAATTTTATTTTAAAAATATATAATATAATTTAATTCAAGTCTGTGAAGACTTCATATTTGTACTGTGCCAATGAAAGTCAAGACAGTGGCAGCAATAGTATAATAAAAATTAATCTAAATTCTGTTTTTCAGAATAATTATTATATGCTCAGGGAAAAAGCAAAGTTGGATATTAAAATGGAGGATTTTTAACCAATTTAGTTAACTAGAATAATAAATGATCCCACACAAGGCTAAAATTTTGATAAAGAATGTACTCATCTCTATTGTAAATAATAAAATTGATCTTCTTCTTAGAGAGCACTAAAATATTTGACAATAGAGATTATATGTCTATTCCATAACATCACTTAAATGTATCCATCTTTCTCTGACATATAAATAACACAATATAGCATTATTCTTTCTAAAACAAATTGACTATATGAAAGTTCAAAATGTGGAGAAATAATAACATGCCTACAAAAGTAAAGGAGATGCTCTTATGATATGACATTAAATTCTAGATCTGAAGTTGTTCTGGGAATAGTTATTTACACTGCTGGTAAATTTCATATTAGAGGTCCTAGTCTATTGAGTACTTTCCTTCTATTCCCTTCATAAAACATACACACACACACATTCATAAAACAAATACTTCTCTAAATACAAAAATCCTGTCCTAGACTTCTAATATCTCTGTGTTTAAAATCCCCACAAACTGCCTCTACCTGTAATAAAATATCTATATATATTCATAGTTATCTAATAATTTATACTATTGTTCTGGTGACTCTATTTTATTGTAAATTTTATTTTTTAAAGATTTTTAAACCAATTTTTTTAAGCAAGAAGAGCTGATATTTTCTGGACAATTTGGATACAGAAAGTCTGTGTGAGTGGTTTGTAAAATGTTATCTTATTAAATGCAACTATATTTTAATATGAGTTGAACTTGCTGCTGCTGCTGCTGCTGCTAAGTCGCTTCAGTCGTGTCTGACTCTGTGCGACCCCATAGACGGCAGCCCACCAGGCTCCCCTGTTCCTGGGATTCTCCAGGCAAGAACACTGGGTGGGTTGCCATTTCCTTCTCCAGTGCATAAAAGTGAAAAGTGAAAAGTGAAAGTGAAGTCGCTCAGTCGTGTCTGACCCTCAGTGACCCCATGGACTGCAGCCTACCAGGCTCCTCCGTCCATGGGATTTTCCAGGCAGGAGTACTGGAGTGGGGTGCCCTTGCCTTCTCTGGAGTTGAACTTAAGTTATTTCAAACATGTTATTTTTCATTTGGCATGTATTTATCTTAATGTTAATATATTATCATACTACAAAGAAATGTATACTATGTTATTGGACTATCAAATCCTGTCCTTACTGTGTAAATTTGAATTTATTATTGACCACCTCTTTTCATCCCCCACCTTTCTCTGCAACTTAACTACTTACAGGGAAATTCACTATCTACATGGTTTGCCAGTTACAGGAAACTTACTTCCATTCTCTCCACATATATCTCACTGAAGAATTCAATATCTACATGAGATATGTGGAAACATTCTACAAATATGAATACTTATAACATGTATATATGTGTTTATATATAATCATAAATTATTTCATATAGTATTTTAAAATATTAACTTCAGGAGTTATTCCCCTGGACATATATTTGTCCTCACAAATATTTTAAATGGAGAAAAAATATCGTGTTGTGTCTTACTCTGTGCAATTAGGCCAATGTTATAAATATATTTTTCTTCCAGACAGTGAAAACTTGTTCTTCCCAGTCACACAAATCGGTGGTAGAGTAAAATGTAGAATCCTCCATGTTGCTTTTGTTTCTACGATGAGCTTTAAATGAATATTTGTCTGATTTTGGAAAAGTCAAATAAATACTAGAAAAATAAGTAAGCTAGAGACAAGTAAAATTTAAAATTTACCCTAGGCCTACTCTAAATGTAAACAAATTAACTTTTTGCAGGTTATTTTGCTTAACATGTTATTCAATGTGAAACAAGAAGTTTTGAAACGCTCTACGCTGTTTCAATTCTAATGCACATGGAACGTGTGCCCATAGAATTTAAAATTTTTCAAATTGTGTGTCAGTATTTGAATCAGAATATTTCCTACAAACACTGTATTTTTTTAGGCACCAGAAATTACAGGGAAGTGTTAAAAATCAAGAGAGAAATAAAAAGATGGGGCAAATAAGGGGAAAATAAGGCAAAATTAGGCAAAGCATTGTCCATGGTGACAACCAATCCATCATGGACCTCTGTTTGAAATTCTCAATAGGCCAGAACACAAGGTTTTTGTTTCCATAGACTTTTTTTTTTTTTTTTGGTGACAAGCAGTTTCCCTGCTAGCCAAATAAGATCTTTACCCCTGATATTCCGTCACAAACTAGCTTTCTGTCATAGCTGTGTAGCCTCTGAGGCACTCTTTTCTCTATCGAGCACGTTTTGCCAAGGAATGGACATAATGATCTTTCTCTGTCCTCTAACCTTATTTTTGCCATGTGATCAGCTTCATGTCAAAGTATTAATATCTATTTTCAAAGAAAAAAAAAAAGGAGGCCTTCCCTCATAGCGCAATTGGTGAAGAATCCACCTGCAATGCAGGAGGTCCCGGTTTGATTCCTGAATCAGGAAGATCTGCTGGAAAAGGAATAGGATACCCACTCCAGTATCCTTGGGCTTCCCTTGTGGCTCAGCTGGTAAAGAATCCACCTGCAGTGCGGGAGACCTGGATTCAATCCTGGGTTGGGAAGATCCCCTGGAGAAGGGAAGAGCTACCAACTCCAGTACTCTGGCCTGGAGAATTCCATGGACTGTATAGACCATGGGGTCAACAAAGAGTCGAACACAACTGAGTGACTCTCACTCAAAGAAAAATAAAGTTTACCTCATACAGTTGGCTCTACTGTCGCCAAACTCTTTAGCCAGATATTCTGAATTGTGAATTATATATATATAACATATATGTTACATATATATGTAACATATATATTATATGCATATGATATACACATATAAAACATCATTATATATGCATATATCATATTATCTTAATATATAACATGTTATACTGTATATTATGTGTACATACATTATATGTTATATACATTAACATATATATTTCAAGTTAAAATATAATATTCAACTAAATATGTATTATATATATATAATACATATAATTTTTAAATGGTTTTCTAAGGCATTGTACATTTTTTTCTCTGGACTCTGAGACATACTGTTTACTGAAATTTCCCATCTGTGTGGTTGACTCATGACTGGGGAGCCAGCTACCTAGAATGGATTACCCAGTGAACATAGATCAAGGCAAGATCTGGCCCAAGTTTCATCTGGAGGGACTTCCCTGGGAATTGGTGGTCCTTTTGGACAAAAATATCAAAGTATCCAGGAGAGAGATCATTGGCTCATTGTCATTTGTGGTGGGAAGATGATAAGTCACCACGGTAATCATCAAAGCCAAAAATCTATTCTGGGTTGTAAGACTGAATCAAACAAAGACGCTCTAACCTCCCAGACAGCGTGATACACTAACCTTGATGATAAACGTAAAATCTGAGTGTGGTACAGTGTAAAGATTTCGGTCTTTGAAGTCAAATGGCTGATTCTAAACTCCACTTTCTTCCCTCTACTTAAAAAAATGATTTTTTTTTTCAGCTTTACTGTGGCAAAATTGTAAGATGTCTAAAGTGTACATCATGGTGATTTGATATATGTATACATGAGGCTCCACTTTTTTTTTTTTCAGTTCAGTTTATTTTTTTTTATTTTATTTTATTTTTAAACTTTACATAATTGTATTAGTTTTGCCAAATATCAAAATGAATCCGCCACAGGTATACATGTGTTCCCCATCCTGAACCCTCCTCCCTCCTCCCTCCCCATACCATCAGAGGTATTGCCTTTGACAATGTAAACTTGCTCAGTACTAACATTTTTTATTTATAAAGTAATCACCATGTCATACAGTTGGTGTGAGGACTTAGTAAGACCATCTACAGAAACTGGCTGACACATCACAGCTGCTCATAGACAGAGTTCTCTCCTCTCCTCTCTTAACACCTTAAAGAATTTTCCTAGAGAGGTTTAAAGAAACTGGAGAACCGGTTATCATTTTCAAAAGATTGCAAAAAGAACTTATTGAAAGACTCCATTCCCTGTTATTTAAATAGTGATATAATATGAAAAGAAAAATTTTAATATGGTAGGGGTGCACACATCAAAGTTGGCATGGAGTCATAAGGGAGGGACATATAAACCAGTATGATCAGAGAATCCATTGTGAGGCATGGAGTAATCAGAGACAAGTCTGAAGAGGGTGATCATTTGCCTGAGTGAATCACTTAGTCAGGTTCACATTTCAGATAGATACTTCTGGTAGCTGAATGGAACATAGGTTGGGGGATGGAAGCCAGAAATCAGAAGTTGTGTAGTTTACTTGAGGAGTAACAAGGATCTGAATGTGAATAGCAACAAAGAGGCAGACAGACAGTAACCCCACAGCTTGGTTTTGCTAGTTCTGTGGGGGTGCTGCAAAATGGAATTGGGAATGCAGATTAAGTTTTGAGGAAGAAAGTGAGAGGAAAATTATCAGTCAAAGTGGAAAGCATCCACTTAGTTGAGGTGAATTTAGATTTTAAACTTGTCTGGTTTAAACCAGGAAATGAGAGCTCAGGACTTAGGAGATTATAGTTCAGTAGAGGTACACCATGTGCTAATAATGAATTAAAAAACACAATATTAGAATATTATGCTATTAGGCTATAGATAAAATGTGTATGTATTCTGGATCTAAAACCAGAGCATGTCTAATAATAGACTTTTTCTTTCTTTCTCATTTGTAAACTGAATTACACAAAAATAATGCAAAGAGCAAATTACATTTAATTACACATTTAGAGACTAGCTTTCATTGAAAAAAGGTTTGCATGAAATCTGGACTGATCTGGAAAATCCAGAATGTACATTCACTAACCATAGAAGAAATGACTACTTAAAAAAATATTTTAAAACTTCACTTTAGTCATAAAAATTTCAATCATTTAATGAAAAATACATGTATTTTTCTGGGACTGAGGTAAACTTGGTTATCACCATATCCCTTTGAACTTTGCACATGGGGAATAACACTGGACTCGACATGATAATGTATGTTATCTCTTAAGACCAGTTCAGATGCTAATATCACTAGTCAGTCAATTTGTTTCTCTCCATACTTGGTCTGTGCATTAAGGATGAAGGTATTGCTTGTACCACTCAGATACCACTTGGTCCAAAGCTGTTGTGGGTGAATAATACAAAACTTTTGTTCTGCTTCTTTTCTTGCTTGTTTCTTTTGCTTTTCTTTTTTTTTTTTTTTAAGAGTAACATGGAAATCTATACAATTTCATTTTAAAAGCTGTAACATAATTACAGATGACTTGTCCTGCCAGTCTCAATGCCTTCATATTTTAAAATTATATGCTTACCTTGTACCAGTCCTAGATTTCATTAAAATGTTAAAAGAAATGTTGTACTATGATATATCATAGTATTTTCCCACACATTGATTTGGGTTCTGTTATACTAGTCAGGGGCTTCCCTGAAGGCTCAGATAGTAAAGAATCTGCCTGCTGTGTAGGAGACCCAGATTCAGTCCCTGAGTCTGGAAGATCCCCTGGAGAAGGAAATGGCAACCCACTCCACTATTCTTGCCTGGAGAATTCCATGGACAGAGGAGCATGGCGGGCTACAGTCTATGTGGTTGCAGAGTCTGACATGACTGAGTGACTAACATGTTCACTTCACTTTCATACTCCTTGTTCAGTCTCTCAGTCATGTTGGACTCTTTGCAACCCCATGGACTGCAGCACGCCAGTTTTCCCTGTCTTTCACCATCACCCAGAGCTTGCTCAAAATCATGTACTTTGAATCAGGGATGCCATCCAACCACCTCGTCCTCTGTCATCCCCTTCTCCTCTTGCCTTTAGTCTTTCCCAGCCTCAAGGTCTTTTCCAAGAGTCAGCTCTTCACATCAGGTGGCCAAAGTATCGGAGCTTCAGCCTCAGCATCAATCTTTCCAATTAATATTCAGGGTTGATTTCTTTTAGGATTGACTGGTTTGATCTCCTTGCAGTCCAAGGGACTCTCAGAATCTTCTCCAGCACCACAGTTCAAAAGCATCAATTCTTTGGCGCTCAGACTTCTTTGTGGTCCAATTTCATACTACTCAGACAGAAATACCAAAAACTTGGGCCTCTCGTCTTTTAATCTCAGTAGTTACATAGGAAAATTTACATATATGCCTAACTTGTATGGCTGACACATAAACATGTAATTTAAATTGATCAAGATTATATCAACGTGAGTTCATGTAGAAATTCTCAGAAATTTTTGAAGAATATATAAGAAATGATGAAATTACCTGGAAACAATCTTCAAATAAGAATATCTTCCTATCATAAGAAAGTAAATGCTTAGGATGATGCTATTGCACTAATTTTAATAACATACATTACTGCTGTTTTTAAAAATTTATGATTAAGAAACTTAATGTCTCTTTTCCATGCAATGAATTCACTCAAACACTTTCAATAGTGATCCTGGATAAGAAAATTCATCCTATTGACTTATTTTATTCCAAGTCCCACTGAAAATAAAATTGATCACACATCTAAGTTATGGACACTATAATTTAGTTGCTCCTTACAGTTATATCTTAAATGTCATCTGCACTGCCTCAAATATAAAGTACAGATAACTCTTTGTTCCTTCTTTGCCTTTGTTTTACTGCTGCTTAAAACTTTCAATTAATCACACACATTTATTTAAAGCTTTTAGGTTTATTACAAAGCAGAAAACCAAACCACATAACCACAATGACACTAATTCAATGGGTCATTGAATTACTAGATTTGCCAGAGAAGCAGATCTTCAATGAACTACATTTGGCATGTCCTTTACAAGAGTCTCTCTGAAAAAGAAAACAATATTTGTATGCCATGTTTTTATGATAGAAGGTATAAAAAAATCTACAGTGACAATGAATTTTTTTCACCATACAAAAATTTCAAAGTAGATTGCTTCAGATCACTTCTTTGCATAGTAATTTGTAGAAAAAAAATCACATTCTATACATTTTCAGAAATGGATCTATAAGGCATACCTCACATTATTGTGCTTCATAGGTACTGCACTTTTTACAAAATGGAGATTTATGGCCACCCTGCATAGACACCATTTTTCCAACAGCATTTGCTCACTTCATGTCTCTCTGTCACATTTTGGTAATTCTTACAATCAAACGTTTTCATTATTGTTATACTTGCTGTGGTGACCTGTGATTAGTGATCTTTGATGTTGCTATTGCAGTTTTTTTGGCATTTTTTAGCAATAAACTATTTTTTCCTTCCAGTTTATCAAGATATAATTGATACATAGCACAGTGTAAGTTTAAGGTATAGCTACGGTAGTGACTCAGTCATGTCTGACTCTTTGCGACCCCAAGGACGATAGCCCACCAGGCTTCTCTGTCCATGGAATTTCTGAGGTAAGAATACTGGAGTGGGTTGCCAGTATACAACATAATAATTTGACATATAGGTAATGAAATGGTTACCACAGTAAGTTTCAGTTCAGTTCAGTTGCTCAGTCATGTCCGACTCTTTGCGACCCCGTGAATTGCAGCACTCCAGGCCTCCCTGTCCATCACCAACTCCCGGAATTCACTCAAACTCACATCCATCGAGTCGGTGATGCCATCCAGCTATCTCATCCTCTGTTGTCCCCTTCTTCTCCTTCCCCCAATCCCTCCCAGCATCAGAGTCTTTTCCAATGAGTCAACTCTTCACATGAGGTGGCCAAAGTACTGCAGTTTCAGCTTTAGCATCATCCCTTCCAAAGAACACCCAGGGCTGATCTCCTTCAGAATGGATTGGTTGGATCTCCTTGTAGTCCAAGGGACTCTCAAGAGTCTTCTCCAACACCACAGTTCAAAAGCTTCAATTCTTCGGTGCTCAGCTTTCTTCACAGTCCATCTCTCACATCCATACATGACCACTGGAAAAACCATAGCCTTGACTAGATGGACCTTTATTGGCAAAGTAATGTCTCTGCTTTTCAATATGCTATCTAGGTTGGTCATAACATTCCTTCCAAGGAGTAAGCCTCTTTTAATTTCAGGCTGCAATCACCATCTGCAGTGATTTTGGAGCCCCCAAAAAATAATGTCTGACACTGTTTCCATTGTTTCCCCATCTATTTCCCATGAGTAATGGGACCAGATGCCATGATCTTAGTTTTCTGAATGTTGAGCTTTAAGCCAACTTTTACTTTCATCCAGAGGCTTTTTAGTTCCTCTTCACTTTCTGCCATAAGGGTGGTGTCATCTGCATATCTGAGGTCATTGATATTTCTCCCGGCAATCTTGATTCCAGCTTGTGCTTGTTCCAGCCCAGCATTTCTCATGATGTACTCTGCATATAAGTTAAATAAGCAGGGTAACGATATACAGCCTTGACGTACTCCTTTTCCTATTTGGAACCAGTCTGTGGTTCCATGTCCAGTTCTAACTGTGGCTTCCTGACCTGCAGGAAGTCACAGGTTTCTCAAGAGGTCGGTCAGGTGGTCTGGTATTCCCATCTCTTTCAGAATTTTCCACAGGTTATTGTGATCCACACAGTCAAAGGCTTTGGCATAGTCAATAAAACAGAAATAGATGTTTTTCTGGAACTCTCTTGCTTTAGTGAATATCAATTATATTATACAGATGCAAAATAAAAGTGAAACTTGCTCAGTCATGTCCTAGTGTTTGAGACCCCATGCCAGGCCTGCCAGGCTCCTCTCTCCGTGGAATTCTCCAGGCCAGAATACTGGACTGGGTAGCCATTCCCTTCTTCAGGGCATCTTCCCAACCCAGAGATTGAATCCAGGTCTCCCGCATTTCAGGTGGATTCTTTACCAGCTGAGCCAGAAGGGAAGTGGAAATAAAAAACTGTTTTCTTTGTGATGAGAACTCTTTGGATTTACTCTGTTAACACCTTTCACATCTACAGCAGTGCTCATTATATTAATCATGTTGTATTTTACATCCTTAGAACTTATTTATCTTACAAATGGAAGTTTGTATATTTGACTTCCTTTATCAAATAAAGCTTTTTTTTGGTTGCATAGAGTGGCTTTGAGATCTTAGATCCCCAACCAGGAATTAAACCTGGACCTCCACCCACCCCGCCTCTCCTAACCCTGCCCCTGCAGTGGAAGTGCAGATTCCTACCGCTGGTATGTGTGCTCAGTCATTAAGTGGTGTCTGACTCTTTGGGACCCCATGAGCCACCTGGGAAGCCCCTAACCGCTGGACCACCAGGGAATTCCCTAAAGCATTTTCTGGAAATCAAGGTACAAACACTGGTTTGACCTGCCTCTTGAGAAACCAATATGCAGGTCAGGAAGCAACAGTTAGAACTGGACACGGAACCACAGACTGGTTCCAAATAGGAAAAGGAGTACGTCAAGGCTGTATATTGCCACCCTGTTTATCTAACTTATATGCAGAGTACATCATGAGAAACGCTGGGCTGGAAGAAGCACAAGTTGGAATCAAGATTGCCGGGAGAAATATCAATGACCTCAGATATGCAGATGACACCACCCTTATGGCAGAAAGTGAAGAGGAACTAAAAAGCCTCTTGATGAAAGTGAAAGAGGAGAGTGAGAAAGTTGGCTTAAAGCTCAACATTCAGAAAATGAAGATCATGGCATCTGGTCCCATCATTTCATGGGAAATAGATGGGGAAACAGTGTCAGACTTTATTTTGGGGGGCTCCAAAATCACTGCAGATGGTGACTGCACCCATGAAATTAAAAGACACTTACTCCTTGGAAGGAAAGTTATGACCAACCTAGATAGCATATTGAAAAGCAGAGACATTACTTTGCCAACAAAGGTCCATCTAGTCAAGGCTATGGTTTTTCCAGTGGTCATGTATGGATATGAGACATGGACTGTGAAGAAAGCTGAGCACCGAAGAATTGATGCTTTTGAACTGTGGTGTTGGAGAAGACTCTTGAGAGTCCCTTGGACTACAAGGAGATCCAACCAGTCCATTCTAAAGGAGATCAGCCCTGGGATTTCTTTGGAAGGAATGATGCTAAAGCTGAAACTGCAGTACTTTGGCCACCTCATGTGAAGAGTTGACTCATTGGAAAAGACTCTGATGCTGGGAGGGATTGGGGGCAGGAGGGAAAGGGGACGACAGAGGATGAGATGGCTGGATGGCATCACCGACTGGATGGATGTGAGTTTGAGTGAACTCTGGGAGTTGGTGATGGACAGGGAGGCCTGGTGTGCTGCAGTTCATGGGGTCGCAAAGAGTCAGACACGACTGAGGGACTGAACTGGACTGAACACTGGTTTCTAGACATAAGGCTATTGCACACTTAATAGACTATTATGTAAACATAACTTCTATATTTACTGGGAAATGAAAAATATCAAGTTACTTGCTTTGTTGCAATGGCCTAGAACAGAAGCAGAAGTATCTCTGAGGTATGCTTGTATATGGGCTTCCTCAGTGGCTCAGTGACAAAGAATTCTCCTGCAAAGCAGGAGACTTGAGTTCAACCCCTGAGCAGGGAAGATCCCCTGGAAGGGCATGGAAACCCACTCCAGAATTCTTGCCTGGAGAACTCCATGGACAGAGAGCCTGGCAGGCTACAGACGCAAAGAGACCCCTTTTGAGGTCACAAAGAGTCAGACACAGCTGAAGCAACTTAGCATGCACGCATGCCTGTATATGTAAAATAAGATAAATAAAATGTATTTGAGAAGCAATTGAGATGTGACATCAGTTTGGTTGTAGCATCAGTAGTCTGATGATTAACAGGCTCTCTTTGGTTTTTGGGCTCTCTTTGGGCTTCCCTGGTGGCTCAGATGGTAAAGCATCTGCCTACAATGCAGGAGACCTGGGTTCAATCCCTGGGTCGGGAAGATCCTCTGGAGAAGGAAATGGCAACCCACTCTAGTACTCTTGCCTGGAAAATCCCATGGGTGGAGGAGCATGGTAGGCTACAGTCCATGGGATCGCAGAGAGTCGGACAGGACTGAGCAACTTCACTTTCACTTTGGCTTTTATGATGGACAAAAGGTCCCAAAGAACGCTGAGCTTTTGATCTTCAAATCCTGAAAATCTGTTAGAATTGTTATCTTATTGACAGAATAAAGAAGTCATAGAGATGAACTTTAGGGGAAGATGCTATAAATTTAGTTTGTACTAGATATGCAAATATGAATATCCAACATAGTTTAAAATAATAAGTATTGTACATTAAATAATGTTTTTAAATTTAACAAAACACTTTTATAATTATCTCAACTGATTGCCACAAAAATCCTTATAGTTAGTAGTCAAGACAGATATTATCATTATCATATTTATTTTGTTAACAAGTTTTTAAAATGAAAACTATAGACTTGGGAACAAGATAAAATAATTTGAACCTATTGTTTTTCATCACTATTTTGATGGGAGGATATTTTGAACCCTAACTGTAACACATTGATACTTGATTCTCTACTTATGTACATAAATATTTTATCCTTATGGAAAATTGATACATTTTTATTTTTAAATAAATTTTCTTTTTAGAATAAATCCATTAAACCAATTTATTTCTGTAATCAACCTGTTGTACACCAAAGTTAAATAATTTTATTTCCATTGTCACTTTTCATTTACTAAAAATTTTTAATTTGGGATCATTTATTTGCCATGGAAATTTATGAGAATAATTTGATTCCTAAGTCAATTTTTATCAAAATTGAATTTTTAATGGTTGTAATTTCTGATGCCTTGGGTTTTGGTCATTATTCTATCAAGATGAATTTTCATCTTGGAATTTTCATCATTATATTGTATCTATAACTATTATATACAAATATTTCAATAAGATATTATTCTTCACCTACCTGTGATTTTTTCATATGCAGTTATATCCTTTGTTGATTCTATTTTTTTGTGTCGTTTGTTCACTTATTAGGGAAAATCAAGCTAAAATGGTAACATCAAAATAGTTTGCTTTGAGTTGAGTGCTATCTGCATTTAAGTAATACTTATTGCAAAATCTGGAATAATACTCACTTTAGAGAGAGAGAAAAAAAAATGAACCAAGAAGGGATTTGGAGATCACTAAATTTTAAGCATCATATGTGAGAATCTCTAGAAACCAATATTTCCTCAACAGATTATATTTTCTACATCATTGCACTTCCTTTATGTTATGAAATAATGAGTGAAACCTACCCTTTCCAACCAACTGGCATTGGTTCAGAAGTCCTGAGTTGAATGAGGCAAGAAATCATTTCATTGCTATAAGGAATTTCAGCTGAAGAATTTAACATTGAAAAATTGATGGAATCAGATGAAATTTCAAAAGATGCTCATTTGAATTGCTTGCAAAATAATCTCTCAGTAACTACATTCAAATTTTGATACACCACCATTTAAATCATCTGAAGTCTTAGACTAGTTTCTTCACATCTTCCAATATAATAATTTCATGCCTTTTAAAAAAATACCTCTAATTTTCTAGCAACATTAATGACTTATTTGTATTTAGCATATGGAGAGATTAGGGCATTAAGATAATTACTGCCTGTGACATTGTGAGAAAATAAAAAAGATTCACTTAGAAAGACAATAACTTGAAGTTTAAGAGCAGAGGTTTTACAGTCAGATAGGTGTTTATTCAAGTGCTTTGTTTGCCATATACTGGAAGGAACTCTCTCTTAAGACCCCAATTTCCCCATTAATGAAGATAATCATAGCTCCTTCTTCATTGATTCTTACAAGGATTAAGTAAGATAATGTATACACGGCATTCAAGCTAATGTAAGCAGTATATCAGATATTTAATAAATGATATTTAACTGAAAATTACAATAATGTATATTCTAAATGTTTTTAAATATTTCAAGTACTTCTGAGACATTAATTTGGCACTGGATTGTATGTCTTTGATATTATCATAAGCACTGCTCCCTATCAGTATAAACACGGACTGTAGAATCAAGCCAATGGCACGATAAAATACCACTATTGTACATGTTACTACATATACAATTTTTTTTTCTTTTATTTTTAAACTTTACAATATTGTATTGGTTTTGCCAAATATCGAAATGAATGCACCACAGGTATACATGTGTTCCCCATCCTGAACCCTCCTCCCTCCTCCCTCCCCATACCATCCCTCTGGGTCGTCCTAGTGCACCAGCCCCAAGCATCCAGTATCGTGCATCGAACCTGGACTGGCCACTCGTTTCATATATGATATTATACGTATTTCAATGCCATTCTCCCACATCATCCCACCCTCTCCCTCTCCCACAGAGTCCAAAAGACTGTTCTATGCATCAGTGTCTCTTTAAAATATTCTTGTGAAAGGAGACTATGGAGATTTTATGCAGATACTTTCTGGTGGAACGGATTTCATTTATTTTTATTTTTTTGGCTGAACTGAGTCTTCCACCACGTGTGGCCTTTCACTGGCCCAGCGAGTGGGGCTGCTCTCTAGTTGTGGTGCGTGGGCTTCTTCTCACTGCCGTGGCTTCTCTCATTGCAGAACACGGGCTTTAGGCACACAGGCTTAGGCACTCCTTGGCATGTGGGATCTTCCCAGACAGGGATTTGAACCGCATCTCCCGCATGGCAAGGTGGAAGCTCCCTGATTTCATATTTTAACTCTAGTGAGTGATACCAAATATTTCCTACATTGTATTTTAAATTAATTGATTTTCAAATTATCATTCTAAACTGTATGTAAGATCTTTAAAGTAAACATTTTTGACATTCATTTTTCTAAACTACAGCATGTGTATTATCTGTACAGGTCTTTAGAAAAATTTTTGCTGTTTTTAAGTGAAATAAATAGTTGAACACTGTTGCCTAGAGTAAATCTTCAGTTCCACAATATAGTACAGAATATTTCTTAGCCTTTATATACATGGGGAATTATTTTAACATCAAGATAAAATAATTAAGATAACTATTGAAGAAAAAATTTAAGACTTTACAAGATTCAACCTAATCTTACAGTTTCAATATTAATTCATTGTACTCTTGAAGAATTATAAAAGGATATTGGATTTAAAGCTAAAAATAGGAAGCTCTGGGTTTTTAATTATTCCTTGAAATGTAATTAAGTTATCATAAAAGTCCAATCTTACCTCAGTTGGCAATGAAATAGTATCCATCACTAATAAGTATATATTTAAAAAACATTTTTCTCAAGGTGATAGAGAAGAGATACTATAAACAAGAGGAAAAATAAACTACTGAAATAGACAATTATATTTGAAACAATAATTTCAAATTATAGGGAAACCTCATTGATATATACAACCCTTGGAAAAACCAATGTGAATTGACAAAAACTATAAACTCTAATAAAAAATGCAGATATATTACTTTCAAATTCACACTGTACATTTAGTTGCTAATAAAAGCACTTCTAAGTAACAGATTTTCATTGCATGCTTTAATAAATAGGTGGGAATCATTTGAAATTAGTTAGACCCATTTGTATCACACAATGTGTTAAAATCTTTAAGAACAGCTTGGTTAAAAGCCTCAAGCAATCTTGTTTACACTATTAGCAAATCTAGCTTCATAGATCATACAAAAGTAAATTTCAGCCTAGCCTAGTTCAAATTATCATAAATTCTGAATTACATTCAGCATTTTAAAGCTGGAAGGGACCTCAGAGATCTCCTAGTAAAGTCTGTAATAATCAGATTTTCTTGGCTGTTCCATCTAAAATACAAGCCATATGTATAAACAAATTCTAAACATTGTTGACTATTTTCAAAAATGTTACTGACACTGCATTGTTACTTCAATATGGTATATCTTTTCAAACTTATCAGTAGTTTCAACATGTTATTCGGGGATGTTTTGTCTGGGTGATTTTAAATTATTAGCAGTGTGTTCCATTGTTTTTATTATTTGTCTTAGCTTTTGTTTTCTTGTCCCACTCTGGTCTAGAAAGTTCAGGAGTAACCGTCTTCACCCTAACAGTTTGAATAGACCCAATATGCAAACAATATAGCCAACCATTTCAAGAAGTTATAAAAAAGTCAAAACAGAACTATTACCCTGATCTGAAATCACTAGCGCTGGGAGCCACCATGTGGCTTTCTACACACATGAGAGAAAGCTTGTAATTTCACTCCTGTACTCTGTTCTGCTTAGGTGTATTTTATATTGTAAGAAAATCAGAGAAACCTGTACATGCAATATTGTTAAACAATACACTATAATTCCCAAGATATTTCTTATTTTCTTGCCAGACTCCCTAACTGTATGAGACTTTTCTGGAACTGACAGGAAGGTTATCAAAATTTGCCATCACTTCTAGGAGGAAAAAGTGGGGCTTTTGACCTTCAAGCACCACCTGCCCAGTCACCCTGTTTCTCAGTATAACCTACTTTATGTATTCAAGCAATAAAGATGTACTGAGCATAAAGTAGGTGCCCAGCACATGCTAGGTTGCCAAGAGGAATACAAAAGAAATGTTAGATACAGTTTCTAACCTCACAGAGTTTTCTGTCTATGGAGTTTTGTGAAGCAGCTAAATTACAATGTATAATAGGGTGGGTTAATTACTAGAGGAGTGGTATGATTAATGTTACAAGAAAGGGGAGATCAGGGCTTCCTTGGTGGCTAAGTGGTAAAAATCCCAAAGGCAATCAGCCCTGAATATTCACTGGGAAGGACTGACGCTGAAGTTGAAGCTCCAATACTTTGCCCACCTGATGTGAAGAACTAAATTACTGGAAAAGACTGGGGAAGATTGAAAGCAGGAGGAGAAGGGAACGACAGAGGATGAGATGGTTGGGTGGCATCACTGACTCGATGGACATGAGTTTGAGCAAGCTCCAGGAGATGATGAAGGACAGGGAAGCCTGGCATGCTGCAGTCCGTGGGGTCACAAAGAGTTGGATGTGACTGAGTGACTCAATTTAAGTAGTAAAGAATCTGCCTGCCAATGCAGAAGACATGGGTTTGATCCTTGATCTGGTAAGATCCCACATGCTGCAGGACAACTAAGCCCATGTGCCACAACTATTGAGCCTGTGCTCTAGAGCCCAGGAGCTGCACCTACTGAAGCCCAAGCACCCAAGAGCCTGAATTCTGCATCAAGAGAAGCCACTGCAATGAAAAACCCACACACCAAAATGAGAGAGTAGACTCTGTTTGCTGTGACAAGAGAAAAGCCCACACAGCAATGAAAACCCAGCACAGTCAAAAATAAATATATAAAATTATTTTTAAAAAATAAAAGAAAGAAAATGGAGGAAAAAGAAAATTCCCCAAATCATTAAAAAAAAAAAAAAAAAGACATTGGCATGAACTCAACGTCACGACAGTGCCTTTAAGAAGATAAATCTAGATCTGGACTTACTAGAATAGGTAGGATTTTCTGTACTGCGGAAATAATATCAGGCCATCCAGATGTAAAGAATTTCTAAATGTACGAAAGACAAGAAAATAATTCTTAAAATGCAAAAATGAATATTCTCTGCTATTAAATTTAATTAAAGATTCACTTTTTCAGTTGTATAAAGTACATTTCATGTGCTAAATAGCCACATATAGCTAGTGGTTGGAGTACTAGATGGTTTTGCAAATTAAGAATATTTCTATCATCCTAGAAAGTTCCATAGGACAGCTTTGTGTAATAGTTCATAACAAGATTAACCTGTAAGAGGTGGCAGGCATAGGGTGAAAAAGAAGGGAAGCTCAGCTCAAGTCTCAGAAAATTTACTTTGAGGGTCAGTGACCAAAGGCAGAAAATGAGTCCTGTTTCATGTGGTTTCCCAGATAAATGTGAAAATAAACCTCTAATCTTCATTGACCATGAAAAGAAACATGTTCAAGACTTCAAACCTTTTCATAATGAAAGAAAAGAAGAGCTATGACAATTAAATGCAATGCATGATCCTGGATTGTATCCTTAATGGGGACAGGAAGGAGGTGAGCTATGAAGGATCTTAATGAGATAATTGATGAATTTTGGACCGTGGATTCATGATGTCTCTAGTGTAGTTTCAAATATTTGAAGGAAAATATGCATATGTGTATAAATATAGAGATGGAAGAGGATGATAAAGTAAATGGGGAAACATATAGGTAATTGGTGAATTTAGGTATAAGTTTCTTGTACTATTTTAGCAACTTTTCAAAATTTAGAAATTATATCAAAGTTAATATTTAAATTTTAGTTAAAGCTAAGAGTCATCACATTTCTCTCCAAAAAATTTAATGCTGGGCTATTATCTGATTCAGAGTAATCAAAACAATAGATATTAAAGAAAAAATAAAAGTACTTTGGAATCTATCATACCAGCTAGGAATTAGAAAAGTGATTTTTCAGATACGAATATCTTTATGGAGGATAACTATACACCTCAGAGTTGAACAATATAGGTTAAACTAATTATAAATATTGACATTCCTGGTGGCTCAGTGGTAAAGACCCTATCTGCCAATGCAGGAGATGCAGGTTTGATCCCTGGGTTGGGAAATCCCTTGAAGAAGGAAATGGCTACCTACTCCAGTATTCTTGCCGGGAAAACCCCATGGACAGAGGAGCATGGCAGGCTACAGTCCATGGGGTCGCAAAAGAATTAGACATGACTTAGCGACTAAACAACAGCTGTCTATACTAATGACATAAAGATTATTTCTTTTTTTCTGAAATAAAACCAAGAAAAAATATAAAGTTTCATTTTCTGAAAATCCATGAAGCAGTCATAAATTAGACAAGTGATGGAGTATTTTATTTCAAGTCAGAAGATACAAATTCAAATTTAATTCTTATTAACTGTGGGATTTTGAGAGAATCAATTTACCTTCTTAACAGTGTCCTAATCTAAAACAAATCTATTCACCATATAGACCTCATTAAAGAGCAAAAGTTAGTTTGAAAAAGGCCAATCTATTGTCTTACATATGAAAACTTTGTCAAGCGTAATATCTCAGCCATGTAGATATATTTTTTAGCCACCTCTCAAGTCCTAATTAGTTGCTAGATCAGTGGACCTAAGAAAAGATTCCATCTGAGCTGTGAGATGAAGAATGAGGCATGAGAAATATGTTTACTAGAGATGGCAATGGCACCCCACTCCAGTACTCTTGCCTGGAAAATCCCATGGATGGAGGGCCTGGTGGGCTATAGTCCATGGGTCGCTAAAGTCGGACACGACTGAGCAACTTCACTTTCACTTTTCACTTTCATGCATTGGAGAAGGAAATGGCAACCCACTCCAGTGTTCTTGCCTGGAGAATCCCAGGGACAGGGGAGCCTCATGGGCTGCCGTCTATGGGGTCGCACAGAGTCAGACATGACTAAAGCGACTTAGCAGCAGCAGAGATGGGAAGGCAATGCACCCCACTCCAGTAATCTTGCCCAGAAAATCCCATGGACGGAGGAGCCTTGTAGGCTGCAGTCCATGGGGTTGCTATGAGTCGGACACGACTGAGCGACTTCACTTTCACTTTTCACTTTCATGCATTGGAGAAGTAAATGGCAACCCACTCCAGTGTTCTTGCCTGGAGAATCCCAGGGACAGAGGATCCTGGTGGGCTGCCTTCTATGGGGTCACACAGAGTCGGACACAACTGAAGCGACTTAGCAGCAGCAGAGATGGGAAAGAGGGGAGACTTGCAGAGAAACAAATGAAAAAATGTCTGGCTTACAGAATCATTCTACCAATGCCTTACATAAAAGAACTCCAGATATTCTGATATAAAAAGAGCAACAAAAAATCCTAACATCATATTTTGCCATGAACTTCCCAACTTTGGGTTTTTAATTCTGATTCTCTGAGATTGATTTGGAGCAACTTTTCAAATAACTTGTTTTAAAGTTATGTACATGTTATTTTTCTGACTACAAATGCATCTGAAACCATCCTTAAATGGCCTTTACATAAGAAAAGCCAAATTGTTTCAAAGTGAAATCTTTAGGTCACAATAATTATCTATTCAAAATTCTTAGATGTTTTTCATTGTCTTAGAATATTTACTTGTAGTATCTGAAACTAGCTGGATATATTTTTCCTTAGTGGATAATCCTTTATTGTCCTTTTCCCTCACTATTTGGATACTTGACAATTTTTAAATTAGAATTCATTTCTTTTGCAATTCAAAAAGTTTTCAGTATGAGATTCTCGGTCCTCTTTATTGTTTTATCTTCAATTTAGTAAAGCCACTCAAATCTCCGTATGCCAATTAATCAGTCAAGTTTTCTTCTATCATATCTTTATTTACTGTTTCTGTTTCTTATGTTTGGGTTCCCTGGCAAGAACACTAATTAGTCAGATATAGAAGCTCCATTTTAGGTCATATTAACTATCATGTTCTCTTTCATAATTTTTATCTCTTTAGCCTTTTGTGTACATTCTAGGAGAGCTTCTCAAGCCCATATTCCACATCACTGATTCATACTTCTGTATTATTATTACTACGTTCAATGCTCTCAATACCTTTTAAAATGTGGACCTCAAACTTCCTGTTTTGCATTTTACATTTATTGAAATTCTTTCACTTAAATATATCCCATTTTTATCTCACTCTGTTCTTTATTGCCTGCTGTTCCTGCTTCAATGGGGCTCATTGTTCTTGCATTTTATTGAGTAGAGCCAAAAGTTTCAGAATGTTTTCTTGATTCTTACAAGATATCACTTTTAGAAACATATTCTTTCTCTGAGCCTTCAAGTTGGTAATTCTTTTCCCTTATTCCATGGTATTTCATTGTTGTTGTTACATATTGTTTTGCTTTTTTCTTCTCTTTACAAACTATCGAATGGGGCACTTTGTAAACTCTGTGAGTCTCCTAATATAGAACGGATGAATCACCTTAAGTCACAATCTCTAATGAATTGGTGACAACAAAATCTCCTTCTCAGATTCACACCTAGAAAGGAAGTTAATGTGCCAGATTAAAATATGTTCTTAGCTCCTAGCAGTCATTCACTCTATTGAATTGAATTAATTAATTGAAGTGGCCACTTCTATTTTTTCTATTCACATCTCATGAGGATGAGATGGTTGGATGGCATCACCAACTCAATGGACATGAGTCTGAGCAAGCTCCGGGAGATGGTGAAGGACAGGGAAGCCTGGTGTGCTGTAATCCATGGCGTCACAAAGAGTTAGACATGACTGAGAAACTGAACAACAACATCTATTTTACCTCTGGTGTTTTCTTCTGAAACTTTGAGAAAGTGTAATAGACAACAAACTAAAAGTCTATCCATCCACTGTTTCTGAATGTTCCTGTCACCATCTGCACACCTTTGCCGTGAGCAGTCAGCTGTCCCTCTCCATACCTTCTGCTCAGCTGTTTCTGAAAGATGTTCTTTCTGAAGAGTGAGAAAGGTGGCAACAGGGAAATTGGGAGAGGTCTGATAATAGACCTGTAAATACTTCAGAATCAACACCTGGATAGTCTTTTTATGGGTTACTATATACCCTGAATATAGACCCGGAAAACATAAACTATCAATAAAATGTGTCTTCCTGTCACTTTTAAGTATTCCCTTTGTCTGGAGAGAGACCTGAGAATACCATGAAAACTGACCCACTATTGGTTAGCAGAAGTTCCTCCCAGATTCTAGTCTTAGGCTCTTTGAGACTTGATTCGATGTTTTGTATTTTTAGTGTTTTCTAAGTATTTTAAGGCGTAATTGGTGAAAGTTGCATATTAGGACTGTTTTAAATAACTTATTCAAGACGTTCTTTCATTACTAATAGCCTCTTAAAGACTTTACTTTCAACTGATAAGTATCATCTGCCTAAATAGTATTACCACTATAAACCTTCCAAAACACTCAGTATATTCTGTACACCACAGGAAATTGTTGCTATTCTTGTTGGTGTTGAAAATTCCACTGACCTCCGTCTTTTGTCTCATTTTTATTTGTCTCACAAAACTAGTAATTTTAATAATTTTATTCAAATCTATTATTCTTTGAGCCTTTCTATTCATTCATTATTTTTCTATATAGTTCTTTATGCAGTAAACATTTATTAGGTAGTTACTGAAGGAGAAGAAAGCCTCAGAGGATGAGATGGCTGGATGACATGACCGACGCAACGGACATGAACCTGGGGAAATGGTGAGGGATGGGGAGGCCGGGTGTGCTGCAGTCCATGGGGTTGTGAAGAGTCGCACACAACTGGGCGACTGAACAACAGCAACAGTGCAGACTAAGCACTTTGATAGACCCTGAAAATATGGATATATAGGTTCTGCGTCCAAGAACTTATGATGGAATCATGAAGACAAGGATGAAACAAATCCACATACAATGCTGTAATAAATCGTTCTGAAGGTATCTTTGGCATGAAAAATATCTGAATACTAGTGTCAAGTAGCATCTGATTCTAATATGTTTAAAGTTATTTTTATCAATTACTTAGATTCAAAATTTCATTTTAAACATTGTCCTTGGGACTGTGACTTCTTTGTTTAATTCAAATCATTTTAATCAGCATTTAGTAATGTCAACTGTGAGCCAGACACTTCACTTGGCATTGTTTGGAATCCAAAGCTAATTAGGGAAAAATTTAAACCCTTAGTTTCTTAGTCCATTCGGGGTGCTTTAACAAAATACTACAGACTGTGTGGCTTATAAACAGAAATTTAGTTCTGGGGGCTGGAAGTTCAAGTTCAAGGTGCCAGCATGGTCATGTTTTCTTGAGAATCCTCTTCCTGGTGCTTCTAGCTGTGTCTTCTTACTCAGTCCTTACATGGTGGAAGACGCAAAAGATTTCTGTAGAGTCTCTTCTATGAGAACACTGATTCCATTCATGAAGGCTCCACCCTCCTGACCTCTCAAAGACCCCTGCTTCTAATACCATTACATTGGCATTAGGATTTCAAGATTTTGGTGGGACACAAATACGCAGACTATAGCAAGCAGGGACTAGCTAAGCTAAGCTAAGTCACTTCAGTCGTGTCCGACTCTGTGCAACCCCGAAGACGGCAGCCCACCAGGCTCCCCCATCCCTGGGATTCTCCAGGCAAGAAGATTGGAGTGGGTTGCCATTTCCTTCTCCAATGCATGAAAGTGAAAAGTGAAAGTGAAGTTGCTCCGTCGTATCCGACTCTTATCGACCCCATGGACTGCAGCCTACCAGGCTCCTCCATCCATGGGATTTTCCAGGCAAGAGTACTGGAGTGGGGTGCCATTGCCTTCTCCGAGTAGGGACTACAGACTGACTATAATTAACTTTCATTAAAAAACACAAATGTATGGCAGAAATGACCACAATATTGTAAAGTAATGAGCCTCCAATTTAAATAAATACATTGAATAATAATAATAAAAAAAGAACACAAAGTGTTATAGAGAGATAAAGAGCAGATTACAACAAGAATGACCCTTCATCAAAGAGTAAAAGATGGAGCTAGGCCATATTGAATATGAATATAACTGTTACCATTTATTGAGAAGTTTCTATATGCTAGTTACTGTAGCATGTAATGTTTCCTGTACATTATCTCTAATCTTGTAAAATGGGACTATTTTTAACTTTACATTTTCTGTATCAGTTCACAGAGCCTAACAAATGGAATCACATGCATTGAAATTTTGCTTGAAAATCTGAATACCCATTTCTTGGGCGCAGGGTATGGGGGAGGTTAAATGGGAGACATTTAGGCAATTGAATCCTAAAAGAAAGACAGGAAAGACCATGATCTGAATTAAATGTAGTACCTTTGGCGGATTTCATCACCTATCTACTTGGCTTATAGCGACATAGAGATGTAAACTTTGCAACCAGTGTGCAGACTCGAAAAGAAATACTTTGAGGATTATAAATTGTCATCCTCTTTTGAATTATATATATCATACCTCTAAAAGAATTCAACCAAGATAAACATGTTTGTCTCTGAAATGTGAAGAGGTAACAAATGCTTTCCACATAAAAATTAAATACTGTTTTTAAAACAAAAGTCTTGTTATCAAGATGTATTAGCAATGGCCAAGGCTGTGGTTGGCTCAGGTTCCTAAAACATGCTATCATTTTAAGGCCTCAGATAAGTTTTCTCTTAGCAGTGGCTGATGATTCTGTTCAACACCTGGAAACCTGAAACACAAATGTACAATTGTGAAGGAGAAATTGGATCTAGGAATGCAAACTTACAAAACTGGCAGTTGAGGCAAAGGGTTGATTGCTTAGCTTGTAATTCATAAGAACAGAACAAATTTGTTGTAATATTTATATAGGTAAAAAATTAGCAAATATTTTGGAAAATCATTTAGAATATTGCAACATTTAAAGTTTAATTTTGTCACCCAACTTAAGCTGAGGACACACTGATCCTATGGATTGATTCAGAAGAAACGTGTCAAGCCGGTGTTGATTTTTGAGGGGAGGTGGGGCGGAAAGGGGTGGGATAATTTCTGTCATATACACTAAAGTGTCTCCTATTACAATACTACTTCTTTTCTTAAGTTTATTACCCACCCTAGGTCGCTCTAAATGAAAATTCATATCCATTTCTTTCTAGAGGTATCATTTGTCCTTTTTAAAAAACGTTTTTTCATGAAAAAAATCATCAGCGGATTATAGCTTGGTGTGGTTGTTTAACAGTTAAATAAATTAGGAAAGGACATTTAAAATACTGCATTTTCCCCCCAGCTGCTTGGAGGAACATGAAAGTGGAGCGTACTACTTTGTTCGGGAAGTGATTTTGTTTTAAAGTGATGAAAATTTTCTTTCACATGAGTACTAACAACATGATACTCATTTTGTTTTAGATTCTACTGAAAATAAACTCTGAAAAATTATAAAAATAATCTTGGCGCCTCCTCTTAGTTTATTCTTTTCATCTTATTGAAGTATTGAAAATTAGACTATTTGGTTTCACTTTCTGCTTCCTTTAAATTAGAAGGAGGCTATTTTGCCATTTCTACTCTGTGAGGGAACTGCTAACACCATTAATCTCTTTAAGGATTATTCTTCTCTCCAATTTGTTTACAAAATGGTAAAATAAACTAAACACTGTTATTAAAGCTCCTCTGTTCTTATCGGGTTAAATTTACAGGCTCTAAATTTAGTGATATTTTAAAAGCAGAGGCTGTGTTTCCCTTAAAAAGACATTGATACTCTGATCAAAAAAAAAGAAAAGTAATGACATTCTTCTTAAGAATCTTTTTTATTTAACATAGTGAAATTTGTAAGTCAAGCACTAGTTCAACATAAGATAAAGTTGTTTAATCAATCATGGCAACTTTTTGTTAAGATCCGAATCCCTTCAGTCTGTTCATGGAAGCGCAATAGTTATTTTTAGGCAACACACTGATATTTCTGAGATAGCAATGCAACATTTTGGATATATTTTGGGAAAAGAAAT
>NC_037332.1:93268292-93313292 GCF_002263795.3 Bos taurus
AAGTCGACTCCAGCCGAGGTCACATTCTGTGCGCCCCGGGCGGGGGGGTCGGGGAGGGTGGTGGGTCGTCCTCAGCGTTGGCGAGCAGCATATGCGTGGGGTGATGCTGACTGCAACTCGCAGGCTTGTAAATTTTCACCCTGGGAAATTAGCAACAAAGCCCGATCTGTCTTGTGGCTGCTTTGCACTTTCCGAGGGCGGCTGTTACTTGACTGAGCTGCAGAACAGGCACCCGAGAGCGAGCGAGGGAGCCAGCGAGAGAGGGAGGGAGAGAAGGAAAGGGAGAGGAGAGGGGAGGGGTGGGGGCGAGAGGTAAATAGTCTTAAATCGGAAGGGAGCTGCTTCTCTGTGGTCTTGACAAGCGCTGCCTGGGCTCCGCCGGCTCAGTAATAACTGAGTGACCTTTTCTTGGGCTGTATTAGGTCTGGCTGGGAAGGGATTGCATTTTGCAGCTGAGAGCCGGGGCTGCTTCAGCTCGGCTCCTCGCGTGCTGCCGCCGGGGTAAGTTGTGTTGAGCCAGGACGGAAAGAGAGAGACAGCCTCGGACTGCAGTTGCCTAAAAGGAGGACACCTGTGGCTCAGATGCGGTCAACACCATTGCTCGGCGGATCCTGGAGGACCTCATTATTTTAAACTTAAAAAAAAAAAAAAAAAATAGATTCCTCCCTCCCCCTCCTTTTTTTTTTTTTTTCAAACAATGCTTCTTTTTGACCTTTCCCAAGGAGAAGAGCTACAAAGCAGCCACTGTGCTTTCTGAACGGCCTCCCCCTGTATCGCTTAATTGAGAAGGTAAGTGCAGCAACTGTGTGCACACGCGGCGGCTTATTTGTGGTTGTGTGTGTGTGTCTGCGGGTGCGCGCGTGCGTGTGCGGATGTGGGTTTTTTTTTTTTTTTCCCCAGCCTCTCCTAATGAGGCATAAACTGGAGCTGCAGCCCGGCTCCGCACTGCAACTTTCACTCGGGCTGCAGCTCTGCTGAGACGGTTTTGTTTAAATCATGTGAGGCTTCATTATTTTTATGATGAGACATGAAATAGATGCGGGCGGAAGATGGGGCTGGAAGGCGGGGAGAGCCGAGCGGCTGCGGCGCGGAACGTCTCAACTACGACTCAAGTGGATAATAGTCAAAGTTCCCGAGCAACTGCGGCATTTACACCCCCAACCCCAGCCCCCTGACACCGGGGGAGACAGAGGCTGGGAGAGTTTGAGAGGAGATGCTCGCCCTGGCCCGGCCCGTAGGAAGGGAATTCAGTCTTAGGTGGGTTCCGGATACCGCCCGCCCTTTGACCTTAGTTTCTGAAATTCATCACCCCCCTCCCCCAAGAATTGAAATGACCATCTTTGGGTTCCTGAGGCCACTTCTGCCTCCGGTCCACTGTACCACTGTAACAAAAATACTGTTCCTACCAGATGGAAAAGTGAATGTCTGGGGGGAGGGGGAGAGTGGTGTAGGGGGAGGTTGGGAAGAAGTGTCGAGAAAAGAGGGGATCCTTGGAGCAAGGTGCCCCTGTCCTAATCGATGGAGATTCAAACTGCTGCGGCACATTTTATTTTACGGGGGCTACCCAGATTGCTGTTATGAAATACAAGTCAGATTTATGATCTTTTTCATATTGAACATGATATGCTATGCTAACGCTGCATGTGACAGTTTAATCAAATCCATTTGTTACCACGAAGCTAAAAGGGGCCGCTGGGATTTGGGGATTACGGGCAGAGTTAGGGAAGCTTGTGGCTTTGTCATTCGCCATCATTTTGTACGCCGCCACCCGGCGAGGGGCTCCGGGTGTGCGCCGCATCTCGTCTGGCCGCCCTCATCCCTTCCCCCACCCCTACACGCCCGCCGCCCGCTCCGACCCGCTCCCAAAGTGGGCTTCACAATAGTCGGTCCTCGGCGGGTGTAGGCTGTGCACCGGGTCCGCACTTGAGCTAAATCCGAGGGAAACCCCCTTCCACTTCTACCTCTGGGCTGGGTGCTCCATGCGAAGCTGCGGCAACTCAGGCACGCCTCAGTCAACTCATGCAGAAAAAGGAGAAAAGTTTTGGTAAGGTTACAATCTATCATAGATGCACTTTGCCGGCGCTCGGCACTCTCTGCTGCTCCAAAGCCTTCTTGCCCTTCCGCGGCTTTTGTGTCTCTCGGAAAAGATCTGAAATATTATTGTTTGTAACTGCTTTGAAAGACGGCTGCTTAAACCAATTAATCTTGCTAGGTGCAACAAATAACTGCTACATTCTTTGCAAAGCATCCTTGTGTGGCGGCAGAGACGCTACCACAAAAGGCTGGAACATAAACTCCTCAAGGGATTCTTTGTTAGAGTGTATGTATGTTTCTTATTTTTTTTTTTTTTTATTTTGCATGTGAGCTGCATCAAAATTGAACCCAGTCTTGCAAATCTCTTGTTGGCCTTTGCCAAGCACTAGCACTTTGCTGCCATGGTAACTGTAATTAAACTGATAAGAGTGGAAAAATGTCAGTATCTCTGAGCCTTGCAGCTGCATTGGAGAAAAAGGGAATCAAATTGGTTCCCAGCTCCATTGCTCAAAAAGGGGAGGGAGGTGGTGGTGGAAGGATGGGGAGGGGAGGGTTGGGAGTTGAAGGGGCAGAACAGAGTTAAGCAGCTCCAGCTCCTGAGATCTGGGGACATCTATTTGCATTGTTGTCCCTTAGGGGGTTACAGCCTGTAGGGACGCTCTGGGCCAGTGAACAGAGAGAAACAAGCTTTTAGGCCCAATCCAGTTCTCCAATCGGGGGCTGGGGAGAGGATGAAGATGGGCAGGAGGAGAGAAAATCTTTTGTTTGGTACCTCTTGGCAATCGAATGGCCGGTGTTGGCCAAATTCTTTTAATCTGTGTCACTGCTCCCAGCTGCAGAACCTGCATTCCCATTTTTGAATCTTCCTGAGGCACCTCATTGCTGCCAACCCCCTTTAATGGATTCCCTCTTCCCGCTCCTTCTCCCAAATTGTTCTCTGTGCATCTTCCGACGGGGACAAAATGTTTTCCACTCACTGCGGTGTAGTCAGTCCAAAAATATAGAAGACTGGGTCTAAGTGCTGCAGATCTTTTATTATGATTTTTTTTTAACCCCAGCGTGTTGTGGAGTTGTGGTTACTTTGTTGTGTTAACTACTGAAGCTGAGACTGCGCGGATGAATGGCACAGAACAAGGGGACATAATGGAGTTAATCAAGCGTTAGGCTGCCTCACAATGCAATCCAGGCAATTAAAAGCTCACCAGAGTTTAAATGAAATGGTTCTACTTATTTCTGCACACCACACTGCACAGGCTATTATTTATGTCTTTTTTAAAAATTATGATTTTCCTTAAACTGTCAAATAACTCAGAATGGCAAGGTCTCAGAGGCAATAAGAATTTCCCTCAGAACAATTTACATGCCAATCTCAAACTAGTTATGGGTCCTGATGTGCTATAAGCAACTTGCAAAATGTTTCTCAGCTCTGAACACATAACTCTTACCCAGACGCGTTCTGCCGGATGCTGAAGGGAGGCTGCTGGCTGGTTTATGCCTGTTTGGTACAGGGTAACGTGGTGACTGCAAAATAGTCCTTTTTTCCCACAACTGTTAACTTGCAGAGTATCGAAAAAGATTTCCTTTTCAAGAGTAACGTGATGGTGTTTTCGACACGAAGGTACCAGGATGGAGTGTAAAAATCTCAAACTCCTTCTACGCCCAAGGCCAAACAGAATTCTGTAAGAGTTTCAAATATTAATTGGCCTCTGAGTGCTAAATTAAAATGTCAGCCCAACAAAAACATTTTGTGAAGACAAGCAGGGTGGTGTTGCTTGTGCCAAATGTTGGTATCTCCTGTCTTGTTCGCAAAGCATCGTGAATAAAGATAGTTGACCTTCCACGCTTGGTGATGAGAACACAGCTCAGAGAAACAGAGCTTAGCTACAACTAAGAAAGATTTGGATCAAAACATTTTCAGCTTGATGATATGAAAAAAACAATAGCCTTATAAACTGGGTAATTAGACTGGCTGCTCTAAACATACCTCTCGGTGTTCTCAATCATGAAATCCAGGCTGTCTTTTAGTATATCACAGTTTTTCCTTCCCCCAGGAAGACAGTTAAGAGGCACTTGGGTATGTTCTGTACTGTAATTAATGGGATTCATTCCTTGTGGAACCTTGCGAGAAGACGGTTAACTAGTTCTGATCAAAGAAACTTCATTTGTTAGAAGTTCTAGAGAGTGAGATTTAGCAGCACTATCAAGGGTTATGATTAATCTACACTAGACCCCGAGCTCCTTCAAAGAAAGGGATAGAAAGCTGGCTATAGGAATACCACCTGCTCCTCTGTACAAATCCAGCTACTAATCTGCAGATCCGAGGACCACGGCTGTGCATCCCATGCAGAAAAAGCAGCTACTCTGATGCCTAGCTGCTGGTCCCTGCTCCATCACTCGACCAGAGAAGCTATTTTCTAATGGAAATTCAACATCATAACACTATTATTTGAAATGCATGTATCATTTATAGTTAGAAAAGTTATTCTGCTGTGAGGGTATGGTGTCTTGTTGTCTCTTAGTGTGATTAAAAAAGAAAAAGAGAGTGAAGATAATAAAGGTAAAGGCTTTATCATCAGGCATCAGAGGAAACCAAAAAAGGTTTAGCTGTTTGGGAGCAGGGAACACACGGAAAATGCTCTAGATTAAGGCTTGGCATTTCTTTCTTGATACTGTTTCAATTGCAGACACATTTGATGTTTTGTGTCCTTCTGTGTCCAAGTTTAAAACTTTCTGCCTAAGAGAGGAGGCATAATATAGCAGTGGTATCTCTGGATTGTAAGAAGGCCATGAAGTTTGGGCTTAACTGTCATTCAGCTTTGAGCCAGTCCCTAAACCTCTCACGCTATCATAATTTGTAAAATAAAAGAAATTGAAATCAATGTCTACAGTAGTTTAGAGTGCTTGAAATGCGTTAGTTGATACATATGCAGCTGTGAATAATTCGTTCAGCTTTTTGAAAAACTGAGTGTTTGACATTTAGGAAAGAAGAAACTCGAAGGCAAATATCCTTTCACTGGAAAAAAAAAATTCAATCAAGTTGTATTAACCAGAGAATTCAATTAATCTCCTTATTTATGATATGGAAATATGTCTCTAAAATGTATAAATGTCCCTGTGTCTAGTCCAGCATGTGTGTAGTGTGTAATATATGTATATAATATATATTTGCCCGTGGATGTTTGTGTAACTTTATATATATTGAAACTTTGTCTTCTGTTGTTTTTTCTTTCCTGTATAAAATAAGTGCATGTTTATGATAATAAATTACTTAATCCTATAGTTTAATTTTATATAAAAATATATAGCCTATAGTTAGATGATCTGCCACTAAGAGATGCATGGACCAATGCTTGTGAGTGGCAATGCATTTTGAAAATTTTTAACACAATGAATGCTTTGAAATATCAAGGACATAGAAGGAAGTATTTGGATGTAAATAAGTATTATAGGATTGGAGAACTTTTTGGGTGACTGTACTTATGCTTAAGTATAAACATCTCTACTGCTAAGTGAGGTTAGTGTATCCCATAAAAGTGAACTTTCCTTCCACCAACTCATTCTTGACTCCTACAGTGTGTACACAGATTAGTCTGTTAAATAGCTTTTTTCTAGATTGTTAACCATTGACTCCTATTTTCTCCCAAAAGGAACTTCTCTATGTAGAAAACTGTACCAATATAAAATTATTTACTATTACTTAACTTCATGTAGATGATATCATCTTACCAGGTACAAGATGAATTGATTATTTTTGCTACTTTATAGGTGTAACTTCATGAATGATTTAACAAAGACACTTAACAAAGTTTGAACCTCTTTGTTTTCAAAATTTATTTCAATTTCTGTATATTCGTATGCTAGCCGCTCGGTCATGTCTGACTCTTTGCTATCCCATGGACTATAGCCAGCCAGGCTTCTCTGACCATGGGATTCTCCAGGCAAGAATACTGGAATGGGTAGCCATTCTGTTCTCCAGGGGATCTTCCCAACCCAGGGATCGAACCCAGGTCTCCTACATTATAGGCAGGTATTTTGCCATCTGAGCCACCAGGGAAGCCCAATTTCTGCCTAGCCCTTAAGTGGAAAGTCTAATACTCCTTGAAAACGGCAATCAGAAATGTTTAACTTAATGGAGGTCTTCAGACATCTCTTGATTTTTGGAGTCTCAGCTCTCTTTTTTGTTCTTGTCTTCCTTCAGGTATACAAATGCTCTCAGTCCAGCCAGACACCAAGCCGAAAGGTTGTGCTGGCTGCAACCGAAAGATCAAGGACCGGTATCTGCTAAAGGCATTGGACAAATACTGGCATGAGGACTGCCTGAAGTGTGCCTGCTGTGACTGCCGTTTGGGAGAAGTGGGTTCTACCCTGTACACAAAAGCTAACCTTATCCTTTGTCGCAGAGACTATCTGAGGTAGGAATTCGCCTTGCACACCAGTGATCACTGGATTCCTTTTAAAATACTTCTGTAAGTGTACTTGTGTGTTTTGTGTCTTTCCTGCCAGCTTCTATTCCTGAAAGATGTCCACCTGGCAGCCTTCAGCGCACTATGTCTGTGGCACAAACAAGGGCTTGAGTCATGGTCAGGAAAACACAGTATCTTACAGTCTTTCTGTTTGCCTTGCCTGATGCTCCTACCTGGGGATAAGTGAACCTCCAGTTCATGTCAAGGTGTTCGGTATGAATCAGCATACAAGTTTTCTTAGCAGGAAAGTGACAGGGTCAGGCTGAGTGTAGCACAGTGATTCCGCGATCTTTCTGTTCCAGATTTGTCAGAGAAAGTCGGTTTGAAACTCTTATCTGGTATTTATTAGAAGGATCTTTAGTAGAATGTTGAAAACTTCCTCCAAATGTGAATACATATCCCCCTGCCCGCAACCCCAGAGCGTTCCAAGTGATCTTCGCAAAGATAGCATTTGAATGTTCATCTGCCTCAGACTTGCCAGTAGCTTTATGGAAAATAACAAAGTAAAGACCTCCATCATTATAGGGAAATGATAGCCACTCTCCAACCTATAAACATCTGAACAGTTTCAGGACAATGCAGATGTTCTTGTTTCTGAAGCCATGAAGCAGGTTAATCTTCTAGCGTTTAGTACTCTACACATGGACTTATGTTTAAGAAAAATTATTTTGCTTTTCAGGGGACTTTGTGACTTCATTCAGCTGCAAATTACTTATATTAATAAAGTAGGATCTATCAAATTAGAGAAATGATATATGGCATCATTTGGGTTTTCATATTTGATACAATTAATCACTTTTTCTAGTCTGACATTAAGTGATTTATTTTGAATTTTTTTCTCTTATGACACAAAATTTATCAATCAGCAGTAACTCCTTGGTCATTTCGGGAGGTGTTTTCTAGGGAATTTTCTAGGGAATTTGGTGCTGCTTCATATATAATTCAGTTATTTTCAGTCCAATTCAGTTTCTATATAGAAGAACATATTGTTTGATGAATGGTTGTTACAAGAGGGTGAGCCTGGTACTGTTTATCAGATTCTACTCTCTACCCTCTTAGGACTGCTTCATCTGACAGCCCCCTGACTAATTATGACCACTTGCTGCCACTTCTCTGTGTTCCAAGGGCACAAAATACATGTAAGGTCCTAGCCATGAAAATAGGAAGTGGCTTTAGGGAAGGAGTTCTCTAACTACTGCAACTAATCATTAGAATTAAGCTATTCCATGAATTCTTGTAGACTCTGCAGTCTTGGGACTTTCCTCTTGCAAATAAAAAATTCTCTTCTGCTCTTTGTGAATTAGAGCCTGATTTCTGCACAGAGTGTATTTGCTTTTAGCGACTTGACATTGCTTCCTAGTTTTGCTTTATCTTCCTAACCAATAGCCACAGGCTTTTGGACTCTGTCTTTGACTTTTGTTTACCACTGCAGAATCTCCAGTGGATTCATGTAACAACACTTTCGAAAGCAAGGAGTTTATATAGTCTAGGCAAGATCAAAGTGTTCTAATATGGAATAAAGACAAAAATTATGTCAAATTTACAGTCTTTTGAAATCTCTGGCTATTTTTAACTCAAAAATACAAATTTGCCAATGAAATACCTGTGTCCTGAGTGAAACTCTTTTGCGGTTGTCAACAAAGTTGAGAGCAGAGAAAGTAACCTTGTATTGCTTTCGTCTGTCTTCCTTATGGTAGTAAAAATAAGTTGTTCAACTCGTATTTGATAGTCTCAAGTAAGTGTGTTGTTGAAGGGATTTTATCAAAATAGTTTTCATCTCAGAAATCTTTATCTCTAAAAGAGTCTATTTGCTGCTTTGTGTGATACAACTTTTAGTTGATTTCTGATAAGCTCAAACTTTTAATCTAGTTACTTTTTTTTTTTTAATCCTAACTCTTTCAAATTTAAACCCTAGTCCAGATTGCCAATATATTCATTTCTCAGAGTGCAATTTCCTCTCAAATTGGTCATTACCACATTAATGGCCAGTTGTTATGTTAACAGCCTAAGGGTTGTTAACATTTCAAACTAAGTTGTTAACAGCAAGCTTATCCCTTATTTAAACTGAAGGTTTTGTTGTATATAACGTGGCTTCTTTGGCAAGAAGTAGTTCATCAACACTTAAAAACTGCAGAAGTGAAATGGGTAAATGGTATGGGTGTAAAACATCGTGTTATGTGTTATAGATTATGCTGCAGATGTGGTATTAGTTTTATGTGGAAAGTGCATAGCACAATGAAATTCTGTGTTTAAAAGCATATGTCTCTGATTGGCAAATTAAAATAATCTGATTCCTTATGTCTAATACATTCAAGCAGATTTTATGTACAAATTAATTTCTTCGAATGTGTATAAACAGGCATTCAAAATGCTTATGCCTGCTCTGTGAGAGACATGATTTTAAGTTAGACAAAAATTAACTAAGGGAAAAAGGGAGGTGCACCTCAAGTTGTTACTATTTATTAATTACATAAAATCTGCAATATGATCAGTGAACAAGTAATATTCTGTGGCTATTTTCCCAAGCTTTGAAAATAACTTTTCTCATTTCCTTCTGTGTTCAGCACATTGCTTTCTTGTTATTTTGCACAGCCACTGCTTAACCATTTAAATCCTATTAAAAAGTAGTTTAGATTGATTTTTGGATATTATGTGATATCTTTGAGGCACAAACAAGCCATACATACTTTACAGATTTGTATTTCTTGGTCTAACTTTCCAGGCATCTAAGTAAGAACGTGGGAAATGATAAAGAAAAAGTAGCTTACCTGCACCAGTAAATTATAGGTTATAGATATTATCTTGGGCCAGATAATTTTTCACATCTAGAGAAGAGTGAAATACTTTTTGCCAAGTTTATTTAACTTCCTAGTTAACTTCTCCTTCCAAAAGAGAACACAAAAAACACTTTTATTGCTGAACAATGAATCTTGAAGTTCTTGCGTTTTATTAATATTTTGCCTTATTCTGAGTAATGGTGGTGATGACAGGTTTTTACAAGTTCTTTAAATGATAAATATAAGAATTTTTAAATCATAAGATATTTTTTTTAGGGTATTGGAAACTGTTACTGCAGTAATTTTTTCTTCTTTGAGGCACATTTAGCTGTATTTAAGAAAAAGAAAACATTTTTACAGTTTATTACTGAGTTTCAAATCTTGACAGTTCCCTTTCCATAACAGGGCTGATATAGGATTTTTTATTTTTTCTGGAGAATATAAGATAAACGTGTCTGATGAGAGGGAATTTGTCTGTTGGTAGGATTGCTCGCCATCCTCAGAAACTCATTAGAAATAGGAACAGAAACATTGACATTTAAAAAATTCCTCTATTAACGCTTTCTGACTTAAACTATGAAGTCAATCTGCCCGCTGATATTTATATGCCAAGACCTAACAATGTATCTGTTTAAAAACATATCCAATACAGTTACAGTTTTTTTTTTAAGTTGTTTATGACAAAGTAGACGTGGAAGCATTTTTGTGCCTTGAACTAAAGAATGCATAAAGTAAATTATCAATTACTATGTAAAACTAGCCAAGGTTTAATAATGATGTTTATAGGACTATAGTTACTACTAAACTATCTTTCATTCTGATTTGTTTGCTAAGTATGAATAAAGTAGTTAATATATCATCAGTTTTAGAATTAAGATTTTATGTCAAATTTCATGAAGTCAGAACCACGAGATAAACCATAGTACTTTACTTCTCAACTTGGAGGCAGTGTAGAATATCAGCAGTTACACTTAAGCTTTTGGGCCATTTTTGCCAGTTTTTAAATTGAAGCCTGCATTTTCTTACTTATGGTGTATTTTAAGCATCAAGGTGATGAAGACTGTATCTTGCGTCTCTGTGAATGATGTTTTACCAGAGAATGTACTCAAAGCTATAGGGAAAGCTACATATAGCTTTTTCTGCACAAGAAACAGAAAACATCTTGTATAAAAGACAATGCAATTTGCTGTTTTTATACATGAGGATGACTTGTTTAAAATGAAAGTACTGGGAGAAAGTGATGCTTCATGTTCCACCACAGCTACCAATTAACAAAAAGGATTTGAAACTGTGATGCTGATTGCAAATTTTATGTGCTTCAATGTAGTAATATGATTTTTACAATAGAAAATTAAAATTAAATGCTACATAGAGCATTAGCCTAGCTATAACTTTATTTCACACTGATCAAAACTGGAGCTTCTAAATAAATTTTTATGAGATTAAATTTATATTAATAGATAATTATGGCCTTAAAAGTAAATATGAATATATTATTAATATTATTTTATCTGACAGTTCACTGCACAGATTCTTTTTTAATGCTAACTGACATATTCATTCTGTTTTTCCTGCTTTGTCCTCTTTTAGATATTAGGCAGTTGAAAAGATCTTCCCTGGAAAGCAGTACATTATTATTATTTGAAATATAACTTTTTATTGTTTTAAATTCCAAAAAAACTAATCTTCTATATGGAATGACGCTTCTCCCAAATATTTTTTTTTTAATTTGAGCTTTCTTAACATTTTATTATAGTATAACTTTATCATATTTAAATGTCTAAGCTAATCTTTGTATTTTGAGATATTTTGCTATCTAAGTGTTAATAACTTAGACTGTAGGGTCTTTAAAAAATACTGCTATATTTCTTGCAAATTATCTTGCTTTATTTACAGCTTTATAAAATATTATAATTTTAAGTTTATTTTTCTGTTTATTATAGAAAAGCATTATTGCATTCTATTTCAAACATTTTATAGTATATATCTATCATTCATGGACCAGCACAAATCAAGAGGGATAATTTTGTGCAATACTTTGGGAGAATACCCTTTGCTTTAGAGAAAAATTGGTAGACCCACACTAGAATTCCTGAGCAACAATCTCTCTGCAACAATCTCTGTTAAAAATATCTCATCTACATAGAGAATTTCTTATTTATAAATTTATCTGTCCTTAATTCTGTAATATACTCATTTTCAGGGAATGAGTACTTACTTAATTATTCTAGTTTTGTGCCTTTTGGTTTGTTTTATAGACTTGAGATATTGTCCTGAAAATAACCCCCACTAAGAATATTAAAAATAAAATACTTCACACCATTTCTATGTCTTTACTGTTTTTATCTTTTCATAAAGCATGGAATACTTCAATCACGATAGGTTTTACACATAAAATGGATAAGTTAGACATACCTGACTTAGCAGAAAAATATTCTGTTTCTACAAGTATATTTAGGATTAAATACATATGGAAGAACTACATTTGAGAATTGCTAAAATTGCTTATTTTGCACTTTATAAATACATAGAACTCTGGGAAAGAATCTCTTATTTTTGGTTGCTCTTAAAGTGTATCTAAGTAAGCCAGCACTTCATTTATAAGCTCACCATTAACTTCCAGTAAGTGACTAATAGTAAATGTTAATTCTGTTTTGACTGCATAAACATAATTTATTAAGGAATCAGTTTAAAAATATGCTGAAAGTCATAATTTTGTAAATGGTTTCGATGAATATATGCATTGTAGAAATGCATTATGTAGTTCAGTTTTCTGCCTCACGTAAAAATTATGTAGCCTTAAAGAAGAATTGCACCAACCTAAATGACCATTGTATATTTTTTCTCATTATATTATGAGTCATTGAAATCTTATTTTACTATTTGGTTTGAAAACATTTACCAGTTCCTACGAGAATGTCTTTTATCATTCAAAATTATACATTGTAACCTCATCCTATCTTCCAAAAAGAAATTAAGGTTTCTCACTTTTATCAATAAATGTTAAAATATGTGATTGTAAATATAGAACAAGATCTTGAAAACAAGGAAAGTAAAAATAAAAATAGCAATACTCTCTCAATCAACCAGATAGCTTTTAAAACAGGATTTACATTAGCCACATTTCTTTAAAAAGGCATTTTCCTCCTTTTTTAATTTTTTAATCTGCTTATATAAGCAATTATTCCTACTGATTCACTGCATTTCCCTTTGTAAGCACCTAAAGAGATGTAGGTATGTGTATGCATATTGCACATACAGATATTAGAATCTGTACAACCTTAGAATGTGCATTGACTTTGGTCATAATTGACTTTTACCAGATCACCATACTTTGGCAGGCTTTGAAACTTGTAAAATTCAGATACTTGATGCCAGCTAATTCCTTAGTATTGTAAACCATAGCACTGCCTTATTCCTACAGGGTGTTCACCATTCTAAGAGGAAAGACAAGGTTTATAATGCTGCAGAAGGCCTAACTTTATTCCCTTGTGATTTTTATCACCCAATTCTGTTTTTCTCAGCTCCAGTGGAGTTCGATACTGTCTGCTTCATTTCCGTTTCTACCATTGTAACATACTTGTTTTGATGATTAACCGTATGTTCCCCTTCTCAAGGGTATTTATAAGAAATTTATTTTGAAGTAGATGTTCCATTGTGAAGCAAGAAATGTGACATTTAGTTTTGTTTCTTACTTTAAAGCAATTTCTTTTGCTTATTGAGGGTTTTTTCCCCCTTATTATCCATATAAATGGATAACTTTTCCCTCAAGAACTTAGGACCTAAGCATACCCTTTTATTACATTCATCAAGCATATTTGCTGTATTACAAACATAGTTATGATGAATCCCACATCAGTCACTTGGGCATTCACCTGCACCATTTTTGCTTTCTGCTCTATACCATCAAAACTTCTTGATAGATAGTTTTCTTCTCAACGAATTTTTTTAGTTATATAAAGATCCCATTTCTTTTGCTGAATTCTTTTACTCCATAGTTTTAGTTTTTTATGATGCAAAAATCTCTAGCTGTGGACTTTATTAGTTGAAAACAAAAATCACACTTGAGATAAATAATCATATCGGAATAGTTAGATCTCTGATTTGAAGTTGGAAAATTAACATTAAGCTGCATGTATTAAGTTAGACTCTAACCAGCATGTTTTGTTATGATTCAATGTAATATTAAAAACTCTCCAACTGGGCTACTGGGAAAATAAAAGACTCTTAGGATTTCAAAGATTATTTGCATAGGAGTACACCAAAGCCATATTTAAGTAAAATTGTTATTATTAATGCAGTAAAGCATCGCCTAAAGTAAACCCATCCTATTAATAAAAACAAAATCAGTTTTAGTAAACATAAATATCCAATATGACATGGATTAGTAATGGGGCAGGGAACATCATAAAATGTGCTAATGATAGCATGTAATAGTGATCTAAATACCACCAAGAAAAAATAAATTCCCATCTCAGGCTGTGGGATCCCAACAGGCAACTTCAAGAGCAAAAAGAAGTTATAGACATCACTAGTTTATTCTGATTTCAGAAAACTTTTAAAAACAATGCCTTGTTTTTATTCTAGCAATTCTATTAATAGCAGAGGTACAGATCATTATTGAAATTATTTTATTCTTTTTTTTTGTTTTAAAAGATTTTGAAATCTCTTTAGTACCCTTTGATAGATTGCTCACATTTCACCAAAAAAGTTAAGAGTCAAGACTGTCCACAAAATACCTTATGGCGTTGAGCATGATGCTTACTTTGTTTTTATCAACCATCCCATAAAAATACATTCTGACCAACAGCTGCATATTAGACTGAGGTGACTTAGACTGTAAATAGACTGCCTGCAGTGCAGCAGACCCAGGTTCGATCTCTGGGTCGGGAAGATCCCCTGGAGAAAGGAATGGCAACCCACCCCAGTATTCCTACCTGGAGAATTCCATGGACAGAAGAGCGTGGCAGGCTACAGTCCATGGCGGCACAAAGAGTTGGCCATGACTGAGCAATTAACGCTTTCACTTCACTTTCTAAGATGAGTGTTCCTTTGGAAGGGATGGGAGTAGAGAGGTGGATGAAAAAATGATCATAACTTCTAACACTAAAAATGAGTAGTAGTTTCAATTGGCAGGTTTATTTAGTTTTACGGGTGAGAAGTTCAACTGTACTATACTATGAACATAATTTTAAAGCCTGTAAGTATTACATGTGACTGTCCATTGAGGGATGTCTGTGTTTTGGGAGATAAAAAGAAATAATGTTACTGAATTGCCTAAAAATTTAGCAACGAGTATTTTCTGTGACCATTTATTAGGGGGAAAAAATGAAAAAGGTTCTAAGCTACAAGAACCCCTTCTTTTGACAACATGTCCTTGCTGAGTGAATAGGATTGGGGTTCGTATTTATGATTACATGTTTGTATTTATGATTACATGTTTTGCTGTATCTAACAGTTTGAAAATGAAGCCATTTAGTTGCTTAACAAATATTTGAGTGCCAATATTTCATTTCTATAAATAATGAATATATAAACTTTATATTTCTAATTGACTTTGTATAATACATAAATACAAAACTATTAATATTTTACTATGTAAAGAATAAGATAGTCTGAGAAATTTGGGAAGCACTTAATGGCAAATTATTTTTTAGTTTTGTTTTTTTTTTTTTTACAGCTGATGTACTCACCATTGTTAAATAACTAAGGAAAAAATAGAAGGAGTTTTAGTATAGTTCTGTCACATGGAACCAGTACAGAGAATGAGAAGAGGTATAATTAGGAATGAGTAGAAAAAAAATTTCAGGAGGGACATTATAAATAATAAGTAAAAATTGTGCTCTGTGAAAATCCTTTGATAAGCCAGTAGTCCTTTTATAAAAACTGAGATTAAAGCTTCATAAAGTTTTAGATACAGAGAAAGATAGAGTTAGCCTTGTAACTTTCATGCTGTTTATGTCATTCCGCTCTCACTGCAGATACTGATAAGTTATCAACAGATGCAAAACACTTGGCATCATAGTTCCCCATTTTCCCACTGAACAGCTATTATCCTATACACTCTAGGTGGGGCTTCCCAGGTGGCACTAGTGGTAAAGAATCTGCCTGCCAATGCAGGAGATGAAGGTTCAGTCCTGGGTCAGGAAGATCCCCTGGAGGAGGAAATAGCAACCCATTCCAGTATTCTTGCTGAGAAAATTCCATGGACCGAGGAGCCTGGCAGGCTACAGTCCATGGAGTCACATAGAGTCAGACGCGACTGAGCACATGCTCTAGGTACTGTACAAAGCCGTCAGACACAAGGCGGAGTAAAACACAGAAATAACTCCTTCCCTGTGTAGAGATTCTATTCTAGTGGAGAAAGCAGATAGTCAACAAAATAAGTATGGAGTACACTAGGAAGATAATAAATGCACAGGAAAAATGGAGTAGTGTGAGTCTGAACAAGCTGCAGGAGTTGGTAATGGATAAGGAAGCCTGGCGTGCTACAGTCCATGGGGTCGCAAAGAGTCAGATGCGACTGAGTGACTGAACTGAACTGAAGAGGTCTGCAGAATTTGTATTTATGAGTGATGATGCCTGTGTGAATGTGGTGGGGAGGAGATAAGGATTTGAAAAATTAAACAGGGTAGACAGGCACGTTTGTTGAGAGGATAACTTGAATAAAGACCTAAAGAAGGCTAGCCATGAGGATGTATAGGTAGGACATTCTGGGCATAGGGGCCAGTCAGTATGAAGAACTTGCAGTGGAAGATTTTCTAATGTGTTTGAAGAAAATCAAGGATGCTCGTGTGGTTGGAGTGAGTCAGAGAGGAAGAAGCAAGGATTAGAGGCAGCCAGTATATGGTTTTGTGGTACCCTGGTATCACTGTTCCAAATGAATACCCGCTACACTTTTCTAAATATTAGGTGAGAAAGTGGTACCATCTGAGAACCACTGTAATGCTAACTCAGGCTGTTATAGACTGAATTCCCATTTGGGATTACAGAACTCATCTGCTAAATTGAATGGGATTATTTTAATGTATAATTTACTAGTATCTTTTTTATGTCTTTATTTGGCTTCAGTGATGACCCTGTGTGATTATATAATAGTTGTGAAGTATGTGTCTCAAAATAGACCCCAGGATTTGGTCATTTGACTGTTGCTAATTCACGGAGATGGTATAGTTGTATGTTTGAGTTGAAACTGATACATCTACACATGTCTACTATATGGTTATTGGAGTATTTATTATATAATACAATATAATACAATAGGAATGTTCATATTGATGAGCTAAAGCTGCCAACACAACATGGGTGAAGGTAACATCTTGACCAAAGTTGTCATTAAACTCTGCCCTGATCACAATATAATAGATATTTTTGAATACTTATGTAATAAAAATTAGAAAGATATGGATTTTTCATAGGCTGCCAGTTTCTACTCTTGAAGGGGAAATGTCAGTTATTCTGTCTCTGAAAAGTGGTCTTTTTCCATTATTTTTAAAGTCAAGCTGAGTCTTGTTTAATGAAATTAATTTCTGGTACAAAACATTTAAAATAACATATTTGCTCTGATTATCATCAATGTTTCCAAATCTAGCATTTAGAGGAAATACATCAAAGACATATTGTTACTTAAAACAATTGAATCACCTTCTTGATGAGATGAGATAAATTGTTACAGAAGTGTTCTGTTTATACTCATGCTTCTGGCCCCTCACCTAACCCTGGCTCACTAATTTTAATTTCACATTAAGAACAGCCAGGCATTCATCTTCCAAACTAAAACATTAATATGCATTCTTTTTTATGAGAGTGGGATCTGGATGTGCCAGCTGTCTGTACTTTTAAAATTAAAAGTTAAATTCAACCAGTAAATACAATCAAAGTTCTTGAGCCTGTATTTAAATTTATAAAATGGGCTAGGATTCATTATGGGTGTTGGCGAAGAAGCTGCCCATTGATCTTACAGAGTCACAGCATGAACAAGTGAGCTTTCAAAGCAGTGATTGTCTACACTTCATGCACAAAGAAATCTCGAACACACTTTCCAGAAAGCTGGGAAGTGGTGGCCAGATGACTTTGCAAGCCTTAATTCTTACGGTCACCCTGCACATCCTAAGTGTTTGTTTTGTTTTTTTCCTGTTACGGTTTCTAGTAGCCCTTCTATTCTATTTGGTAGGTGGGGCATGTGTTGTAACAGCCATCTTGTCCTCCTTTAAGCCGAAGACCTATATTCCTAACCACTGTGTGATTCTCACCTTCCAAAATGAATCAATTTGAGCTTGATTTTTTAAAAAAGATTTTTGGCCATCCCAGGCAGCATGCAGGATCTTAGCTCCCCAACCAGGGATTGATATTTTTGAATACTTAGGTAAAAAGATACGGATTTTTCATTGACTGCCAATTTCTACTCTTGAAGGAGAAATGTCAGTGATTCTATCTCTGAAAAGTGATCTTTTTCCATTATTTTTAAAGTCAAGCCAAGTCTTGTTTAATGAAATTAATTTCTGGTACAAAACATTTAAAATAACACATTTGCTCTAATTATCGTCCCCTGCAGTGGAAGTGCAAAGTTTTAACCACTGGACCACCAGGGAAGACCCCCAGTTTGAGCTTGATTTTAAGGAAAAGTCACTTGGTCTTGACTGATAGTCTGCTAAGTGTTGAAATAATCTTGTCACTGATAGTTATTAAATTAACTATCATCTTTAGCACAGAGATCGCATGCTTATTCCACTAAAGGTGTTAAACGCTTTGTCTTCTCAATTAACTGTGGATTGCTGCAGTGACCTGAGAAAAAAGTTATGTATTTTGAGGAGATTAAAATTTTTAAAAACATTTTTGATTTAGGAGTAAACAGAGCCTTTCATTTTCACTAAAACTCATTTTTCACTGTGCTTCTAAAGTCACAAATTGGGGGAAAAATAATAAATAAAAATAAAGTCACAAGCTCATTCTGCCTTTCATTTTAATACATATAGTGTATTTTAAATCATCTCACTGGGTATTTCTCATTAATCTACCACATTGTGTTACCCCACTCCAGCTATCATTAATGGCATGTTAGTCATGTGTGACTGCTAGGATGCATTCATTCATCTGCTGTTTTTACCGTCTGTGATATTACTTTATACAAAGAAAAATGTGTATCAGTTCTTACTAATTCTCTAGGCTTCTCCCAAACCAGATGCTAGTTAGACCTAATCCCTAGGTTTCAGAGGCATCAAGGTGAGGAGTGCTACTTCCTAGTTGTATCTTCCTAGACAAGTTACTGAACCTCTCCAAGCCTCAGTTTACCTATCTGTAAATAGGAGTAGCTAACCCATTCAGGCAGTGTCAGTGAAACACCATAAGGAAAGAATCAACACACAGGCCAACACTCTAGTGTAAGCTTCTGTTGTTACAGAGGAAGAATTGCGCTGAGTTATGGGTAGTTATGGAGAAGGCAATGGTACCCCACTCCAGTACTCCTGCCTGGAAAATCCCATGGACGGAGGAGCCTGGTAGGCTGCAGTTTATGGGGTTGCTAAGAGTCAGACAGGACTGATCGACTTTACTTTCACTCTTCACTTTCATGCATTGGAGAAGGAAATGGAAACCCACCCCAGTGTTCTTGCCTGGAGAATCCCAGGGACGGTGGAGCCTGATGGGCTGCCGTCTTTGGGGTCGCACAGAGTTGGACACAACTGAAGCAACTTAGCAGCAGCAGCAGCATGGGTAGTTATGGCTCTACCAGGTAGAGCCAGTGGTAAAGAATCTGCCTACCATTTCAGGAGACGCAAGAGATGCAGGTTTGATCCCTGGGTTGGGAAGATCCCCTGGAGGAGGAAATGGCAACCTACTCCAGTATTCTTGCCTGGAGAATTACATGGACAGAAGAGCCAGGGGGGCTGCAGTCCATGCGGCCACAGAGAGTCTGACATGACTGAACACACACACACACACACACACACACACATGAAGATAAGACAGAAAATTAAAAAAAGAGACTGAGAAAAAAGACTAATGAAACAGATTAAGATCAGATTTAAGGATTAGTAATCAATAATATGAAAGGCTAGTAACATAATAATCTTTTACTTTTCATCTACAAAGAAGATAGATGAAGAAATGCTTAAATACCACATGCACTTGGAGCCATATAGGAAAAAAATAATTTAAGAGTGGAGATTATGGGAATCTGGAATGGGTTGTTAAATTAAGATTTTAGTGTATTTTGCATAAAGTAAGATGAATTTGAATCTTTGATGGAAATTACTGAACATGTGATTTTCTTTGTAACTGAGGTGGTAGTTTTCTAAAATGTCTTACATGCCCACGCTCTCCACACTCAAGCTTGTGAAAGTTCTATGACCTTGTAAAGCATCATATTTAATATCCCATGGGGTAGAATTATATATAAAATGTTAGCTTGCTTTAAGTTTCGTTTGTAGTCTTGACTTTTGTATCTTTTTTCCTCAAGTGGCAAGGACAGTTGAATGCCAGTATTTTAACTGGTATTCGTTTTCACAGTGTTCTCGAAAACATTTTGTTTATACATCTTTATCCTGAGGAAGTTTAAGTGGGCACCCTCAATCTAAACAGATATTGATAAATATTCCATTGTACATTTCTAAAATTAGGAAGACAATGTGTAAAGGCTAAGGTATCAAATAAACAGAAAAGCTATTCCTTGTTTAAGGATCCCTGAGATTCACATACCTCCAATTTGGAGAGCACTCTTATTTTTAATAGCTTTTTAAGCTTGATTGCAAGTTGTGTGGTAGTGATATGTGTGAATAAAAGGAAGGGAGTACCAGTACTTGGGACAAGAGTTGTAAAAGGGAGATGTAGTCGTTGTTTGAAAGAAAGGGACTAAGCATGGGCTGCTATGCCTGACTCTGTTCATTTAATATTAAATCAAGGTTTGCTTTCATGAGAAATATCCCGTGTATGTGGACTCTTTCTAAAACTGTACTATAGCCGCTGGCAACATTAATATAAGGCAGGGTTTCTCTCCCTTCCCGGCGCCCCCCCAATTCTGGACACAGTGAGAGTTTGGATAGATAAATGCTAAAAGAACCCTATGTACCAAAGGCAGTGTTTACTGCATGTAATACATATCATTGTTTGTCTCCTGTAGTGAAAAATACTTGTGTCGTGCTGGTAAAATGCACTCCTGACAGACCAGTGCTTGCTATTATAGGGTCCATTGCTTAAAAAAATGATACACTGACAGAAATACAATTTAAGAAAATTTAACACCAAGGGTAGTCAACCATGTAGACTACTATTAAGGGGCCAAAACTCAAGGCCAAGGGTTTATTTAAAAAAGAGGCACAGTTTATTTGCTAGTAGTAGGCAAAGTTAAAAGGAAAAAAAAATCGAACTTGAATTCCTTGCTCTCTAGTCTGTAGAAAATTAATGAAAGCAACAGTTCAATAAGATTTTATTGCAGAAATGTTTAAGTGCAACATTTTAAGAAGGCTTTGGAATTTTTAAACAGTTACTTACCATTTAGAAAGCTGTAACACTGCAGTGCGTAGCAAATTGTTCTCATTGGATCCTAGGCACACCCCGTGATTTTCTTAAAATGTGTAGTCAGAGCTGGTTGGCCTGAAATCACTTTGTTCATTTCATTTTTGTGTGTGTAGTTTATAAATATATTTGAGATTGTCAGGTTAGTAGCACTCACAATTACTACAATTTAAAATGTAAGCTATTGTCCAAGTCTCCTTATGGGCATAGTTTGATAGTTAAATGCATTGGATTTGTAACAGGGCCTTTTGAGAAGAAAAATAACCAAATATGAGATATAATGAAATACATTGGATTACAGAAGAATACAGAATATACTAATGAATAAACTGCTACATAAGGATGACAAAACATGTATTTTTAAGCTGTCACATGGCTCTCATATTAGAGAAGAAAACTCCATGAATTTAGATCAGATGTAGTATCTAATTTTACTGTTTTAAAAACTCATCTGCCATCCAGTGATATTTAATACCAACTGTGTACGGATTACATGTTCCTTTGGGAGAAAGATTACAAAAGTAATGCAATATACAGTGTGAGTTTCAAAGTTTAACTTGGGTAGAAGAGAAATGGAAAATATATCATTCATTGGTATGGAGAATCAAATGATACATATCTTATGTCTGCTACCCTGTTGAAATTGAAAGTGTTAGATGCTCAATCGTGTACAACTCTTTAGGACCCCATGGACTCTAGCCTGCCAGGCTCCTCTGCCCATGGGATTCTCCAGGCAAAATACTAGAGTGGGTTGCCATGCCCTTCTCCAGGGGATCTTCCTGACCCAAGCATCGAACCTGGGTCTCCTGCATCGCAGGTGGTTTCTTTACCATCTGAGCCACCAGGGAAGCCCTCTAAGACTACACCATCAGTGCAGCCCTGATGGTGTAGTTTTATTGCCACCACCAGGATGAGTCCAGGGAGGCAGTAGATTGTGCCATGAAAGGATGTCCCAAGATGCAATGCTGTGTCTTTGCAGATGTCCTCCAAAAGGCAGCTGGCTCCAATCCAATGATGTTATACCACAGATTCTTCTAGAAGGTAATGCCTGTTGTCCAGATGCGTTGTTCAGGGCCTCTGCTTCAGCTGTATGTTGTAGCAGGCACAGAATTTCATGCAGAAGAAGGCTGGAATCCTCAATTCTCCATTTCTGCACACCTTTTAGTGATGTTTCTGAAGTTCCCTATGTGAACTGTATCACATCATAGTGCCTCTGCAGTCAGTATTCTCGCCAGAGATTACAACTTCAAATGCTGCTTCTCCGTGCTTATTTTTTCGGAAGTTTTCGAAGGAAATGGTTTCTATGGTGGATTGATTACCTGAAAAACTAGACACTAACCTATTTCTTCTGATAGCTTTAATATATTTTTTGGATCACTTCAGAGAGCTCTACACTTGACCGTGACCCCTGAAAACCTTCCACAGTCTTGTGCATGAGGGATCACCATTAGCTGGCATTGAAGAAAATGTTTATAAATAACCGCAGACATTTCAGTGTGTTAGAGATGCAGTTACGGGCTTTGTTTGCTGTATCACACAATGTCCTATGGGTTCACTATTGAACTTTCCCCCTCATCTTAGAATAAGAAAAGTTCCTGACCAGGATTTTTAATCCATACAGTTGATTGAAATGTTTGAAAATGTGTCTTAGCATCCTGAATTCTTGAAGACAGGATCACTATCCTGCATCCCATGTATACTCGTTGTGTTCCTGTTTCAGACATCTCCTGGGAGATTTTGAAATCATGGAAATGAAATTGTTTAAATAATCAAAGTGGTAAACTGCACTGGAGAGAACTGCAGTGGGGAGGGAACTCACTGCCCTGGGAGGTGGGAGGAAGTCCCTTCTAAGAAAAGAGCTCTTTTGTCTTTTCTAGAACCTCATGGTGATTGCCATTTCCCTGGGATTAAGCAATATATCTTCAGGAGCCCTTACTGTGCCCAAGTTAAGATATTTGAGGTCATCTACTTACTTTTTTAATTATAAGGATTTTTTTCTTTTTAAATTTTTTTTTCAAAATTTTGTTTTATATTTTAGTTGATTACATTGTTGTGTTAGTTTCAAGTGTGCCACGTGCCGTGCCGTGCTCAGTCATGTCCAACTCTTTGTGACCCTGTAGACTGTAGGCCCCCCAGGCTCCTCTGTCCATGGGATTCTCCAAGCAAGAATACTGGAGTGGGTTGCCATTTCCTTCTCCACAGGTGTACCACAAAGTGATTCATTTATACATATATGTATATCCAATCTTTTTCAAGGTTCTTTTCCCATATATTTCTTTCATTTAAGATTTTTTTTTAATGTGGACCATTTTAAAGTCTTAATTGGATTTTCTATAATATTGCTGCTGCTAAGTCACTTCAGTCGTGTCCAACTGTTTGCGACCCCATAGACAGCAGCCCACCAGGCTTCCCCGTCCCTGGGATTCTCCAGGCAAGAACACTGGAGTGGGTTGCCATTTCCTCCTCCAATGCATGAAAGTGAAAAGTGAAAGTGAAGTTGCTCAGTCATGTCCAACTCTGTGCGACCCCATGGACTGCCGCCTACCAGACTCCTCCGTCCGTGGGATTTTCCAGGCAAGATATTATTGCTTCTGTTTTATGTTTTGTTTTTTTTGGCCATGAGACATGTGAGGTCTTAGCTCCCCAACCAGGGATCGAACCTGCACCCCCTACATTGGAAGGTGAAGTCCTAACCACCAGACCACCAGGGAAGTCCCTTCCCATATACATCTAAACGAGCTCTTCAGCCTTGTAATTATTCATCACTGGATGAAGGACAAATCCAGTGCCACCACCCCTTTGCCCATCAGTTTGATCTAATCTTCTCCCTTCGATCCCTTTCCCCATTTGCTGTATTTCTGCTGGTGCCTCAGCTCAACACACTTCTACTGGGTCTTCTGGAAACCTTGTGCCATTGTCAGTCAGCATTCTATGTCTACTATCTTTTGGCTTTTTTTCATCAGAACATTGCCTCTAACTGAGTTTTATCTTTGCTTTAACAGAGTTTTGCCTCTCCTTTAAAGAGATGGTGTTCCTTTCAGCTGTCCACGAGGACACAGTACTACTTAACTTTGTAAATCCCAAAGTAAATCCCATGTTCCATGAAACCAAAAGAAGAAGCTGGTATTCTCTTGGATACCATCTCTACCCACTAATAAAAATGCGTCATCCTCTGAAAAAAACCCATACAGTCCGGTTACACTATTTTTTACCCTTTCTCACTCCTGTCATTTCTCTATGGTCGTAATTATAGGCGATTTGAAAAGGCTTATAGAGGACCTATGAAACCAGTCCTAACTTGTTTAACTCCCTTAAATATTAAACATCAGCCCTCCATTCCTAGGATCACACACAGCTTCTTGTCCTTAAAGATAAATATTTCATCTTAGGAATCTTTTTTTTTTTTTTTTTTGCTGGACCGTGGAGAAGGGAATGGCAACTCACTCCAGTATTCTTGCCTGGAAAATCCCATGGACAGAGGAGCCTGGCGGGCTTCAGTCCATGGGGTCACAAAGAGTCAGACACGGCTGTGTGACTACCACCACTGTGTCATATGGGATCTTAGTTCCCTGACCAGGGGTTGAGCTTGTGCCCTCTGCAGTGGAAGTGCAGAGTCTCAACCACTGAACTGCCGGGGAAGTCCCCATCTCAAGAATCTTAAACTCCATAATATCATTTTGACTCACTTGCAATACAGCTGTTCTTTGATTTCAAACATTCAGCTCTTCCATTATGTCTTTTCCCCCTACTTTGGTTAAATCTATCAGACTTCTTCCCTGTCCAGCACAAACCAAACTGTTGGTCATGTAAGCCCCCTTCCATCTTCTACCATGCCTACCCTTTTAGTGCCCAGCAAGACTTGTGTGTGACAAATTGTCATTGGTATTCCACTCCCTGCTTTTCTACTCCAATGGCATGGCTGAGCATTGCTGGAAACAAGCAAATAAAATATAAATTGATGCTCCCACAAATAATTGGTTTTCCTCTCACTCGGCCTCAAGGGATGAACCAGTTATTTGTACTTGGCCACCATCCTTGCTCATGACCTTCAACAGCTCTACTGAACGTTCATAGTTCCCCTTGAGGCCCGTTTTTGGAGAGTTGTCCAACGTCTTTGCCGCTGCCTTCAAAATTGAAGCCAGCAGGCTTGATATAAATCAGCTCTCTACCACCATTTACATTTAATCTACTTTTCTATTTACTTTTAACTTTATTTTTAATCTCGTCTCTGTGAATGAGCTGTTCTTGTTGCTTGTCCTTGGCTCCATTCCCTCCAGTATCCTGTGGGTTTTCTTTTGATGTAGTATCTCCTTTTTCTTTAGCATCTTTAGTATCTTCTTCTTCATAAACTTTTGACCCTCAGCATATGAATATACTCAAAATGTTATGGTTCTGAAAGAGCAAATCTTTTCCTACAGATATATGTTTCCTACATGCCTGTGTGCTCAGTCGTGTCCTGCTGTTTGCAACCTCATGACGATAGCCCTCCAGGCTCCTCTGTCCATGGGATTCTCCAGACAAGAATACTGGAGTGGGTTGCCATTTTCTCCTCCAGGGGATCTTCTGACCCAGGGATCAAACTCACATCTCCTACATTGGCAAGTGGACTCTTTACCACTGAGCCACCCGGTAGTGCCGCAGATACATGTTGGTGTTTCCGGTTCCTTTGTTGCTCAGTATTTTTAGAAGAACAGTCTCCCTCTCTTCAATTTCATCCACCTGTGACCTGGCTTCTACTTCTAAATAATCTACTGAAATTGCTTTTCTTGGTATCTAATTGCTGAAACAAATGGACATTTTCTCAGGGATCCTCTGTTAGGTTCTTTTTCTTTTAATAATGTTGATCACTCCTTTATAAAAGCTTTCTACAATCTTAGATGCCATGACCCTACACAGTTCAGAGTCTTTTCTGGGTATCTCATCCCCATCAGACGCTTAAAAGAGTGAAGGAAAATACCTTAGGAACACTGATCTTATTGAAGCGCACTTTTTCTCCTGGAAGATATTATCTGTCTTCATGATTTTCATTCCTCTTGTATTGTGATACTCTTAAATCTCTACCTGCAGTGCATTATTCTCCTCTAGGCTTAAGCTATATATATTTAGCAACTTCCTTGGCATCTGCAGTAAATGTTAACAGGAAACAATATCCACAACTCAACTTATACAGAATTAACATAACTCTAATATAGTACCATGTAGTACCAGAACCTGATAAAGATAATATTAAAATTTATAGAAACTAATTGTGTTGCTGAATAATACTAGAAAAGTACCAGCAACTAGTCTATCGGTGTATAAAATGAATAATACAGGAGAAACAAGCAAGATTATTTCTGGAATGCAGAGGACGAACAGCAGGATGATTTGCAACATGATTTATTATAGTATCAAACTAAAGAAGAAAATGGGCCTTCCCAGGTGGTGCAGTGTTAAAGTGTTAAACTGGCAATGCAGGAGGTGCAAGAGACGTGAGTTCTGTCCCTGAGTTGGGAAGATCCCCCTGGAGGAGGAAATGGCAACCCACTCCAGTATTCTTGCCTGAAGAATTCCATGGACAGAGGAGCCTGGCAGGCTATATAGTCCATGGGGTTGCAAAGAGTCAGACTCAACTGAGTGAGTGCATGTGTGCATGCACACGCACACACACACACACACACACACACACACACACACACACAAAGAAGAAAACACCATGGCTAGAGCAGTATGTGCCAAAAAGGCAATTGATAAAATTCTGCAGCCATTACAAAACTTCCAGCTAAAGAGAAAGAAGAGGAAGTCAATTAAGCGTGATTAAGAAAATTTACTGAAACCTAACAGAAAATTATAAAACAGTTAAATACTAAAGTCTCTTCCACTAGAATCAGGGAGAAGTCAGAGATATCTACTCTTGTCACTTCCATTCAGTGTTGTTTTAAAGGTTTCGGTTAATGTAACAAGATAAGAAAATGAAGTAATCAGTATAAATATTTTTAAAAATTATTTTCTTTGGAGGTAATTGGGAAAACTCAAGAATTAATAAGAAAATTTGGCAGAGTAGCCAGATAAAATACAAGATAAATAGAATTTCCAGTTTTACTCTATGCTGAAAAGTGACATCTTAGCAATGGAGAAGAAAAGAAATTCATTGAGTGGTAATAAAACTTTAAAAATGCTTAGGCATTAGGCCAGCATTTTCATGAAGAAATATTTTCACAGTAAAACTCTAATAATAAGATCGTTCTATATTTTTCTGTTTACAAATACTGGGTAAATATAGAAAAATTTCAACGGGACCAAGGGCAGAGCTGTTATAATAGCATGGAATTATGAGAGTTAGTTTTAACAGTGTGTAATAAAGTCAACAGAAGTTAGACTCAGATGGTGGTGTAGATTTCTTGACAATCTACTCTATTCCAGATACTGAGGTGGTTGAGGTGAAAGAAAAACAGACAAAAATCTTTGCCTTTTATATCATCTATTTTACTGCTGTTTAGGAGGTATTTTCCACAGATGGAAACTGTGCTGAGTGTTTTACAGATATAATCTCACGTAGCCTAAAGGCTATTATCATTGTGCCCATTTTTGAGACAAAGATACTGAGGCACAGTGTGATTAGGTTACTTAGCCAAAGTTCCCAAGATGCAAGGGTATACTTCAGTCTGCGGTAACTATAGTCATGCTTCCCTCAGGGCTCAGTGGTACAGAATTTGCCTTTCAAAGCAGGAGACTCGTGTTCAATCTCTGGGTCAGGAATATCCCCTGGAGAAGGAAAGGGCAACCCAGTCTAGTATTCTTGCCTGGGAAATCCCATGGACAGAGGAGCCTGGTGGGCTACAGTCCGTGGGGTTGCAAAAGAGTCAGACACAGCTTAGTGACTAAACAATAGAACTGTAGTCTTAGTGTGGCATAATGCTGGAGAACTACTCCCTCATACATATGTGTTACCTCGTTAAGCTACTGGTACACCGTGGCTAACCTATTAGTTAATTAAATGTACATCTGGAAGAGTATGAAGTGTGTGCTTGCTAAGTCACTTCAGTCATGTCCAACTCTGGGAGACCTTACGGACAGAGTATAACTCGCCAGACTCCTCTCTGTCCATGGCATTCTCCAGGCAAGAATACTGAAGTGGGTTGTAGTGCCCTCCTCCAAGGGGTCTTCCTGACCCGGGGGTCGAGCTTGCATCTCTTGTGTCTCCTGCATTGGCAGGCAGCTTCTTTACCACTAGTGCCACCTGGGAAGCCCGAGTATGAAATACGTACCAGAAAATGTGTTTCTGTGGCATCAGACACATTAGATTTTAATTCTGTTCTGAGGCTCACCAAATAGCTCCCTATGAAGCCTGTTCATTTTTTTTCTGGTAATACTTTTCTGAACAAATAGAGAAATTCAGATTATTCTTTGTTTTTGGTTTCTTAAGCCTGTTGGATAACAGCCAAACCATTTCATAATGGTTTCTCTAAATGTATTAACAATGTGTATGTATGGATACACACACACAGATATATATGTACACACACATATATATGTAATGCTAGAAGAGAAGAAATTTGTTCTCTTTTTAAAAAAATCCCTTTGGAAGTTTATGACCTTTGTAATCAATGTTTTTTTTTTTTCTTTTTTAAACTAGGCTCTAGAGAGTGTTTGGGTTGGAAAAGGTCACCTATTTGCAATGATATATTCTGTCAAGAGCGTGTATCAGTGTAATATACTAGACTTTAACAATGCAATATAGTTCGTTGGAATGAAAAACTTTTTTTGCTTTTTATTTCAAGTGAGACTTTATTAAAGTACAGAGCTATGAATGAGTTCTTATTGAATATATTCCTTTGGTGAATTAAGGTAACTTAATCTAATGCTTAAAAATTTTTGTTTTAAGATGTAATTGATATAAACATTGTAGTAGTTTCAGGTGTACAACATAATTATTAAATATTTGCGTGTATTGTAAAATAATCACCACAGTAAATCTAGTTAACATCCATTGCCACACATAGCTATGCACATTCCCAGCAGTGCTAGTGATAAAGGATCTGCCTGCCAATGCAGGATACACAAGAGACGTGGGTTCGATCCCTGGGTCGAGAAGATCCCCTGGGGTAGGAAATAGAAACCCACTCCAGTATTCCTGCCTGGAAAATTCCATGGACAGAGGAGCCTAGCAGGCTGAAGTCCACGGAGCTGCAGAGAACTGGACACGATTGAGTGTATACATACACACACTAGACATAGTTACTATTTTTTCTTTTGGTGAGAACTTTTAAGATCTACTGTTCCAGTAACTTTCAAGTATGTGATACATTATTGTTAACTGTAGTCACTGTTCTGTACACCACATCCCCAGGACTAGTTTGTCTTATACTCAAGTGGAAGTTTGTGCCTTTTGACTCCCTTCACCCATTTTGCTCACCCCCACAATCCCCATCTCTGGTCGTCATCAGTCTTATCTCTGCATCTGTGAGTTTTGGGGGTTTTTTTGGTTGCTATTGTTTTTACATTTCACATGTACCCGAATTCACACAATATTTGTTTTTCTCTTGTTTGATGTATTTCACTTAGAATAATGCCTCTGAGGTCCATCCATGTGGGACCATCCATGTTGCAAATGGCAAGATTTCCTTTTTTTATGGCTGAGCAATATTTCATCACGTGTGTGTGTGTGTATATATATATGTGTGTGACATTTTCTTTATCCATTTTTTCACTGATGAACACTTAGATGGTTTCTACATCTTGGCTATTATAAATAATGCTGCAGTAAACATGAGAATGCATATGTCTTCCCAAGTTAGTATTTTTGTTTCCTTTGGCTAGATATCCAGAAGTGGAATTGCTGGACCATCTGAGGTGTCTATTTTTGAAGTTTTGAGGAAGCTTCATACTGATTTCCATAGTGGCTACACCAATGTACTTTCCCACCAAGAGTGCATGAGGGTTCCCTTTCCTCCACATTCTCGACCACTCTTGTTGCTTCTTGTCTTTTGGATAATAGCCTTTCTAACAGGCGTGACGTATGGACTTTTTAGAGTGAGAACTGAGCCTGCACCAGGTTGAGATGTTGTTGTCGTTCAGTTGCTAAATCGTGTCCAACTCTTTGTGACCCCATGAGCTGCAGTACACCAGACTTCCCTCTCCTTCACTATCTCCTGGAGTTTGCTCAAATCCATTGAGTTAGTGATGCCATCCAACCATCTCATGCTGCTGCTGCTGCTGTTGCTAAGTCACTTCAGTCGTGTCCGACTCTGTGCGACCCCACAGACGGGCAGCCCACCAGGCTCCCCCGTCCCTGGGATTCTCCAGGCAAGAACACTGGAGTGGGTTGCCATTTCCTTCTCCAGTGCATGCAAGTGAAAAGTGAAAGTGAAGTCGCTCAGTCGTGTCCAACTCTTCGAGACCCCATGGACTACAGCCTGCCAGGCTTCTCCGTCCATAGGATTTTCCAGGCAAGAGTACTAGAGTGGGGTGCCATCTAGGTAAAACAATATTTCTCAAGCTTGAGTAGTTTTATTCAAGCTTTAGAAGGAAAAATAAATATCTCAGAATCCCCCAGATATTCCATTTCATTTGAGACAATTGCAGTACTGTCACTTTAGGTAGTTACAGAGATCAAAGCACAGCCTCTGTTGCTTGGGAAGACTTATGGGAGGAGATGAGCTTGGCATGAAAGATGAGGAGAGAATACATTTCAAATGGGGTAGCTGCCCACCCAAGTGCTGGAGTCCATTGCAAATTTAACAGTGAGACAAATGGACTGGTCTACCTAAGTGTAGAGTTGCCAGATACAGTCCAGCATCCCCAGTTAAATTTAAATTTCAGGGCAGTAATAGGTAATAATTTTAATACTAGTGGACCCCAGGCAATACTGGGGAATCTTAAATTTAGAAAGCAGAACTGTAGTCCTGTAGAGTTGGCTTAGGGAGCCATCTTGGGCAGAATAATATAGTTATATGGGTAATATGGAGCCATTGAAAGTCATTGAACATATTAATGAAATGAGGAAATTAGTGTTTTAAGGTAAAACCCTCTTCAGAATGTGTGCAGACTGGCTTGTTAAGAGGAGAAAATGCACTTTTTACTTGCTGATATGCCTATTTGTTTGTCACTCCAGCACTAGACTGTAAACCTTTTGAGGGCAGGGAAGTGTCCTATTTATTTGATTATATCAGCATCTGGTAGAAAACCTGAAAGATAGTAGGTGCTCAATAAATACTGACTGGAAAGCCAGAGGAGAAGGCAGGGTAGATCGAAATACTTAGCAATGCTTCAATGATTGCAATAAAGTGAAAACATATATAATAAAAAAAAAACAAGAATAATTATCAGATGGTTAGAAAAATGTGACTTAATAGCTCAGCTTCATAGGAGAGTTGCAGCAGTACAAGGTTCTAGAAGCTGGGAGATGGAAGAGATGGATCTTGAGAATAAGAAGGAGTTGGGCCTCCTCATAACACTGAGGCTGAATGTTGGTGTGCTTTTAGAGCTGTTCTTCCTGAACACTGAGTTCAAAGTGGGATGTCAAAGATACTGTGTGGCACGGGGAACTTGAGTCAATAATTATCTATGATACCCTATATGAGAAAAGAATCTGAGAAAGGATGAATATATTTATATGTATAACTGAATCACTTTGCTGTATACCTGAAACTAACACAGCATTGTAAGTCAACTCTACTCCAGTATGTTTGAGGTCAGTCGTGTTCAACTCTTTATGACCCCTTGGACTGTAGCCTCCCAGGCTCCTCTGTCCATGGGATTTCCCAGGCAAGAATACTAGAGTGGGTTGCCATTTCCTCCTCCAGGGGATCTTCCCCACCCAGGGATCAAACTGTGTCATCTGTGTCTCCTGCATTACAGATGGGTTCTTTACTGCTTAACCATCAAGGTAGCCCCATACTCCAATAAAGCTTTAAAAAAAAAAAAAAATAGGTGATACGAATGTGGTAGTAAATTCCTCTGTGGAATCTATTCAGTTGTCAAGATAAGAGTACTAATTTCCAGTTATGACCCAATTCTCTAGTTTAGTAGTTTCAAATCAGAGGAATATTAACATTTTAGGCATTGAGGAAAGGAAAGGGCGTGCTATCAAGGAGCTTATTATCCAGTAAGAAATTGACAAAGTGAAGGACATAAACTAGTACCAGTGCTGTAAGGGTCGTGTAGTATATGAAAATGAGTGGTTATATAGCCAGAGGAAGGTGTTATTCATTTTGCTTTAGGGAAAGCAGGGGAATTTCATAGATCCAGTGGCATTTGAGCTGAATGTAGAAAAGAGTCATAGTGAGCCAGGGAGAATAAGTTTAGTAGGGGTTCAGTAGGCAAGTAGGATAGGTGATCAGGCATGAAAGTAGATGATAAGTTCAGGGAGGAAAGAACATTTTGGGGGTGAGGTACAGTTGAAGAAGGAAAGGCTGGGGCCAGATAGAGTGGCCCATTCATGCCTTAGTGCAATCACCTCACATACAGTGGGGAGCTATAAAAGGTTATAGACAGAAGCAATGAATTGAATCAGTGTCATAGAAAGGTAGCTGGCTGCAGCGTAGACAGTGGTGAGCAGGGCAAGGCAGACTGGTAAAAAAGTCATTCAGCTAGGAGACCACAGCTGAATCCAGGGGAGAAATTACATATACTAGAAGGAAGTCTTGAAGAAGAAAAAGGACAGGTTCTTAGGACATTTATGAGAATGAACTAGCAGGGTTAGCTTTGGGGGTCTGAGGAGAGAAGGAATGGTTAGAAATGAATTTGAAAAGCCTGGTTTGAGGGTCCCAAGGTTCATTTCTACATTAAAAAAAAAACAACAACTATTTACTTGGCAGTCCTGGGTCTTTGTTGCTGCATGTGGGCTTTCTCTAGTTGCAGCTATTGGGGGCCAGTCTAGTCGCAGTGCGCAGGCTTCTCTGTGGTGTTTCTCTTGTTGCAGAGCACAGGCTCTAGGGTGCACAGGCTTCAGTAGTTGTGGCTCACGGACTTAGTTGCCCTATGGCATGTGGGATCTTCCCGGACCAGGGGTCAAACCCATGTCCCCTGAACAGGCAGGTGGATTCTTAACCTCTGGACCACCAGTGAAGTCCTCATTTTGACATTGAATATGACAGGGCAGGATGGGGATGTGGTCTGCGGAAGAGAATGATGTTATGTGAGGAGAACTAAGCTTGTCTTGTAAAGCCCCAGTGAGTGGAAGGTCTAAGGAGTCAGAATTTAGCTTGAAGCACAAGCCCTTGCTAGATGTCAGGAAGTGAAAAGGGATTCTTAAGAGGTCCTAACTGTGAATTGCCCTTGAGGTTCCTCCTTCTGTTCTGTTGGGATAAGGGGATCCATGGAGTTCACTCTGGGCATTTACCAGAGTCTGGAAGGCCTCATTTTTCTTACCCATAAAGTGGGTCATTTGGTTGTTGTGAGGATGTATGAGATAACCCACATAGAATGCTTAGCGCAGTATCAGGTACAGACGTAGGGCTGAATAAACATTAGCCTGTGCAGGCTAAGCCCTTACATAATTGACCAGATTTCATATTGATATTGATTTGAGATGTTTCTTTAAAATGTAAGCACAGGAAAATCTTTTGACTGATTTGTCTAATTTGCTAAGGTCTAATTATCAGCGAGAACTTAGTCTTTTGGTTGCTTTTTCCATTAAAAATGCTTTGTAGACAGAATTACCTCTAATGTGTGAAAATTGATCTCATGCTTGTGTTTTCTAAAAGAAGTAAAGCCTCAGTTTTAGTGGTGTGTTAGTCTTGAGGCTTTATTTATTAATTTTGAGCTCCAAAAGAGAATGTGTTTTGTTTTGTTTTTTTTATTAAAAAACGACAGACGTCATAACATTAAGTTTAGATTAAGCCTTGAAAGGCAGTGCTGGCTTATATACCACATTGGATTGCCGTGTCATCTTTTGCTGGGTAACAAAATCTTTTCTCTTGTCTGTTTTTTGAGTGTTTCTCTTTATTACCATATTATCGTACTATCTTTCTATCATATGGATTAAGGGCAAGAGAGGAAATCCAGCATGTGGTGAGTGCCTATCTGGGTACCAGAAAACATAGAGTTGCCTGGTTTCCATAAGTGCTACTAGCCCATTGAAACTTCTGAGACGTATTACTGCTGCCTCTATGCCTCAGTTTCCCTACCTACAGAATGGCTGCCACCTCCCACTGCCTGATAAGTATGGTAAAGATTAATTTTCCTATTACAAATTCATATTATATCTTTTATAATGGCCAAGAAAAAAAAAACACTGTGCATTTAGAAACATGCTATTTATTTCCCTATGTGCCCTGCAGTTAGAGGACAGATAGGAATTAATTCCATTGTCTCAGTTAAAAAAAAAAAAACTTAAGATTTAAAATGAAAAAGGGGGAGAAATAAAAGGAGAAATTTTCCTGATTCAACCCTCCTGCCCCCCCAACCCTACCCCCACCACACACACCTAAAACACATTGTTGGTGAATTCCTTTGAACCTGTCAGAAATAGTAGGAAAAAACACCAAGTAATATCAGACTGCCAGTCCGGGCTGTCAGCAATATCTATTATGCCATCTGTCACAGGAGATTTTAGGTTGGAGAGCAGCAAATCCATGACTGGGGACTCAGAGTTCAAAAGCAGGAGGTCTCTCCTCTCTTCTGCACACCAGGCAGCATTTAAATCACTCTCCATTTGCAGGCAATTCCATTGATCATACATCGTGAATCTGCAACTTCATTTAAAACAAAAAGAGAGGGAAAGAAAGAAAACAGAAAGAAAGGAAGAGAAAGAAAGAGGCAAAAAGAAAGGAAAGAAAACAAACAACTGTAAAGAACCATCCTTTAAAAACCCTTCCAAGGGCTCTGCAATTTACATCCACATGATAGCCACATATAATACCAAATTTCTAACCCTACTTTCTTCCTCTAACCGGTCCCAGGGTCTGTAATAGGGAAGATGGGCAGAGTGGGTGGAGGAAGGCTGGTCTTCCGCAGGGAACAGGTGAGCTGCACATCCACCACGTGGACACGTCTGCTACTTGGGGAGTGCAGAGGAGCAGCAATTAGGCGGTGTAGTAACGCGCTTCTGGGCGCGGGCTCTGGTTCCTAATACATTCCTTTCTTAATGTGACTTGATGTAGATGGAGTGAGGGCCTATCAGGTGTGAAAAGCCCTGCTGCTCCTGGCGTGGAGTGGCCTCTAGACGGTGATTTGGCGACGTCAATCCAGTCATGCTTGATTTCGACACTTAACGTGGGAAAGCAGGATTTCTCTACCCCCGATCAACTTCTCAATTAGCAAGCTGCCTTGTGTAACGGCCTTGTTTTGCAATCCCTCAGGGCTGCTTCAGGGGTCATTAGGGTGAGAAAACTTGAACACCAGCTCGGGCTCTGAGCAGAGCCGGGAAGGGAGCCCGAGAGCTTTCCTAAATACATAGAACCCTTTTTCAAGTTGTTCGCTTTCATGGGATTGATTCTTGGCACATTAAGAAGCTTAAAGCTCCAGTATCTTCTTTAAACTGCCCCCCTTATCGCTTTTGCAGCTGACAGGTTTTTTTTTTTTGACAGGCTGAGAGTAAAAAGAGATAACTAGTAGGTTAGTACTTCATTTATACATGTGGACACACAAGCATATAGAAAGACGCGCACGCACAGGTTCAAATATCTTTTAAGTTGTCTTTTCATGGCCTCTGGTTACTGGTAAATATCAGCTGTCAAATGACTCTAATACCTCACTTCTCTATATTCAATATGTCTGAGTTCAAAATCTTTATTTCTACTGTGTCTGAGTTCATTCACAAATGATTTTAAATTTTTCAGAGCCTTTTTTCTCACTTAACTTCAGGTAATATTTGCATGAATAATGTGTGTTAATTGAAGGTTGATGTAATGGGCATTAATACATCAGCATTAAAATATATGTAGTTAGTATCTTTTCCTTATCTATGATTTAACTAAATGGCTTATTGCCAACTTTAATTAAAAAAATTAAAAATTTAATTGATTTTAAGCATAACATTTTTTTCCTTCATACCATGTATCTGGGTAAAAAAACATAGTAAATGCATAGAAAAATATTTTGAGAATTGTACTCATTACTACGAAAACATCTTTACTTTCAATCACTATAGGTTTTATATTTGTAATTTCCGGTTTTGATAACCCACTTTCATATCCGCTTGGTAATATCACGCTGTTGGAAAATTAGATGAATGAGTTAATTTCAAATATTTTAGCAGAGTCTACCTTAATGTAATATTCTTTGAGTAAATTATTCTTGCATATATTATATAAACAGATTTTCCCAAAGTGCTTTGCCTAGATTTCTTACAAAAATATTTACTTTATTGACACTGAGCAGAACTTTATATAGTTAATAATATATGCATGGTTCTGGAGATAACTGAACTCAGTGTATTTTATAAATTGGAAGATGGATACTTATTGATGTTACACATTCTATTTATGAAGGGTTTGACATCAAGCTTTAGAAGTGTTTAAGGAATAGTTAAAATTCTAGACACTGTGGCATAGCAATTTCTAAGAAGTACTTCAAATAATAAGTCCTAAAGGTGACACAACAAAGGAAATAACCTCAGTAGCTCTATTTATGTATGTAAGAAAATACATACACATTCCAAAAATGAAGTCTTTACTTAACTCAGTGCTATGGAAATAGCATTTTACAAAGAAAAATGCTTTAAAAACTATACAGAAAAAGTCATTTATATTTATGAATGATATTGTATTTCTATATACAGAAATTTGCAGGTTTGGATTATAATTCTCTTTGTATAGTTTTACTACACAAAAACTTAACTTTAATATATCTCCTCCATAAACCTGTATTATGCTAATTTACTATGGAAAGCATTAGGCTTGGACAAATTAATACTCAAGAATTACGCTTCTTTTCCACAAAATTGTTTTGGTTTCCTTGGTGTTAGGGAGGGGGGGAGGTCTTCTATCATTTTTGATTTCTTACTCCAAAAAGAAATTTGTCTAATCCTACAAATAATTGTTTTCTTAGCTTTATTTTTATAATTCTCCTAAATCCTACTTTGAAGCAATTCAAGAATCCTTTAAGGGTTTCTCAAATTAAAAATTCAATTTGAATATATATAACATGATATGTGCATACTTTAAATAATAACTCTTGTTGCATAAAAGTTATATACCTTCCTTTTTGACTGAGTTTTAAGAGACTGTTACAAATTTAGTCTGACAACTAAAAGTCAAATTCTCCAAACTAGCTTTTACCTAATTCAACCAGTTACACTTCAACTAGAATGAAGAATCACAGAATTTTAAAATTATGTAAAAGCCCTTGAAGGGTATTTAGCTCAGTATGCCTAACTGGATCAAAAAAAGGAACTGTTTGAACAGAAAATTTGAAACCTCTGAATTCTCAATCATCTTTGGCTTTGCTAGAGTTGCCATATAGTTTTCTATTCAACCCAGGATGCTTTCAATAAAGACACCACTGCTGAGAATTAGACTAGGTTAAAGGTATATATGGGCTTCCCTGATGACTCAGCGGTAAAGAATCCACCTGCAGTGAAGGAGATGTGGGTTCGGTCCCTGGGTCAGGAAGATCCCCTGGAGGAGGAATTGGCAACCCACTCCTGTATTCTTGCCTGGAGAATCCCATGAACAGAGGAGCCTGACAGGCACAAAAAAGTATGTACACCAGATTGTCCTGGACAAACTGTAACTTCTGAATACTCTTGCTATTATAAATAATTAACCCATATAATATGATTTTTTAATGATAGTTTTTTTAAATGATAATATTTTTAATGGTAGTTTTAAAAGCATTTTCTTATAAGACTTAAGAGCAATTGTCCTTAAAGTCCTAAAGAAGTAAATGATGTCAGCTGTTAAATTTACTTTGCAGATAATAATTTTTTAAAGAAACGGATAAGGTATATTCCATGAATCTGTGGTAATTATGTTAATGGAATTCAGAGCTAGGGTATATGTGATTGCCCTCCAAGAAAACAAGGGTGAGTATCTGTGATGCCATTTTTTGTACCTTTTTCCTTTAGTAAAGCTAACCTATAAAATCAGTTACACAATGTCCCAAATTCTGCTATATACTTTAAAAGAAAATTGTAATTAAGTTGTTTCTTCAAGGAAGTAAGGTAAAAGATTTAAATAAAATTTGAAACTAAATTGTAGATAAGATCTTAGATAGATTGTCACTATTCTCCCATAAAGCGCTTTTTCTTTGAAGTAAGTCATAATAATTAATCCTAGAAGAAATGTTTGTCAGAAATTTTACTTGCTAGTTGCAAGAATAAATAAATGCCTTACCTATTCTAGGTTAAGCGATTTGTTTACCTTTATAAATAATCAAGCAATTACTGTCACTAACTCATAATCTCTGGATATGAAAGGTACACTTTACATTAGAATAAATGACTTTTGCATTGCAGTTCCAATTACACTGCCATCATAGAGTCAGAGTTTCTCTGACTTGGGTTGGGAGGGTTAGGTTATCACGTCAGCTCTTATACTAAATAATGTGCCTGACCAATTCAGGCACATTGGTCAGTGTCTGAATGAATGACTGAGTGAAATCTGGTAAAACTGACACGTTAAAATATTAGGTGGCTTATTTGAAGATCAAATCAAAGGTCTTTCTCATGGTTAGTTCTCAAATAGCTGTTTACAGAATTACCCTCATCACCTCCCTGTATTTCTTTCCTTTTCTTTTGAAATGTTGTAGTACTTCATTAGTTATAAAATGGGTAAAAATAATAGTTTAAAATAAGACACCTGTCTACTTACTTTCTTGTTCACTTATTATATAGTATATGCAAAGAAAGGTAAGGAAAAGAGAGATAAAAGAGAAGGTAGTTATGGGTCTCTAGGGCAGTGGTCCTCAACCTTTTTAGGACCAGGGACCAGTTTCATGGAAAACAGTTTTTCTACGAACTGCCAGAGGGATGGTTTCAGGATGATTCAAGCACATTATATTTATTCTGCACTTTATTATTATTATTGTATCAGCTCGACCTCAGCTGGTTGGGGACTGTGGCTGTAGAAAGTCTGTAAAGATATAAAAAGACTTCCTTGCTGATTTTTAGCAAAATATTACTTATTTTAAAAGTTTCCACCTTGAAAGACCTTTACAATTTTAAGCAGACAAAGCTTTTTGAAAAACATATGATAGAACAGATTATCACTTTATAAAATTATTTAAAACTTTTATTATAAAATTATATATAGCATATTCCAATTAGCATTTATTATACTGTGGCTGAAACCAGTGAGTAATTTATTTTGATACAATGACTTCCTTAGTTATATCAAGGAAGAGATATACAGTAATTAAATTGCCCACAATATCTGTAAAAATAGTCATAGATTTTTTATGCTCGTGTAATTGTGACTGACTTACCTTCCCTTTCATTAAAAACCTATCTTAAAATTAGAGCAGAGATGCTATAATAATCAGTTGAAATACCCACCTTTGTTCTTTAAAAAATCTATTTGTAATTTCAGTTCATGTATATTATTCTTTATTTTACTGTTTCTTATTATTTCTGCCTCTTATTATTCTAGCCTTTTTCCATAACTGAATCTAAAAGTTTGAAAAATCTTGTCTTTTGAGTATCACAGCAATAAATAGCAGGCTTGACACATTTCTTTTGTTCTAACTGCTGAAGATTCTTTTGAGGACTAAAATTTTTATGATTCTTTGAAATGTTGGTACAATTGCCATACTTGCCCAGAAGTATTATCCTCATCAAATGTTGAAGGAAAAATATTCAATTTTACTTTTCTCTGAATCACTTCTCCCAGTAGGTTGCTGTGAGGATCATAAACAGCAGAAACACCTGCTCATAAGGCTTTGGGAAATGGGTATGACAAGAAATTGACAGTTATTTTTTGAAAGTGAAAGTATAATATTTAAACCCTGTTTGCAACTTTTAACTGAGTCAGGTGTGAAGAGAGATGCTGCTGCTGCTGCTGCTGCTAAGTCGCTTCAGTTGTGTCCGACTCTATGCGACCCCATAGACGGCCGCCCAGCAGGCTCCCCCGTCCCTGGGATTCTCCAAGCAAGAACACTGGAGTGGGTTGTCATTCCCTTCTCCAATGCATGAAAGTAAAAAGTGAAAGGGAAGTCGCTCAGTCGTGTCCGACTCTTAGTGACCCCATGGACTGCAGCCTACCAGGCTCCTCCGTCCATGGGATTTTCCAGGCTAGAGTACTGGAGTGGGGTGCCACTGCCTTCTCATAAGAGAGATGCTAATTTTAACTAAATCAGCCCTCAGGTCTGCAACCTAGAGACTTTTGTCCAGAGCAGTCCCTTCTTGCCAGATTTTTACAGATGAAAAAAAAAAAAAAAAACAGAGAAGTATAGTGAGAAAAGGATCAGATTTGGCTTGGGAGGGTTAGGTTATCACGTCAACTCTGACACTAAATGGTGTAAGCTTCTGTATAAAGACATGGGGTGTCCCCTACCCTTCATATCAGCACTAGAATAGGGAAGAAGCACAAGCCATCAGCTCACTTTATTTACATGTTATTCTTCATGAGTAAGAGTACTGGAGTGGGGTGCCATCGCCTTCTCCGAAGTTACTGAGTAAGCCTATATGTGGAAAAGTAGGTGAAACATTGTCTCCTAGTTCAGATTATGTATGTACTATAATGATTCACACTATTAGCATACATACTTTTTAGGTTGGAATAAATATCTTTGGCTTACAAGGATTTACTATATAGCACAAAGAACTATATTCAATGTCTTGTAATAACCTATAATGGAAAAGAATCTGAAAAATATATGTATACATGTTTTTCAGAATATATATTCTCTTTCAAAATATATCACTATTCTTTCTCAGAATATATATATTCTTTATATATATATATATATGAATCATTTTGCTGTACACCTGAAACTACCACAATATTGTAAATCAACTAAAAAAATTTTTAATATCATTTTCAATTAAAAAAATAATAAAATATCTCTGACCTTTTTCTATCTATAGACATAGGATACTGGCAGAGAGATTTCTAGGATGAGTTTCAATTAGAAAATTCTATCTCTCCATTTGTTTAACTGCCTTAAGTCTTGTATATCTGTGGTTGCAAGAGTGTAGACCAATACTGTCCAATATAAATATAATATGATTCATATGTTAATTTTTCTAGCAACCTTGTTAAAAGGAAAGTTTTTTAAAGGTGAAATTAATTTTTTTAAAAGCATATTTTCTTTACCCTAATGGATTCAAGAAATTATCATTTCATTATATAATCAATAGTTTGAAAGTTATTCATGAGATATTTTATTTTTCTATGCTAAATGTCAAAATTTGGTGTGTACATCACACTTAGAACACATCTGAATATAGACTAGCCATATGCCAAGTGGTCAGTAGCCATATGGGGCTTCTGGTTACCCTTACTGGTCAGCCTAACTATTGACAATGAATGAAAGTGTCAAAGCTTGGCCAATGACTTGTTTGGAGGTAAAGAAGAAACCACCTCAACGGTGAAATTAAAAGTTTGTACTCTAGGTGTAGAAGGTACTGCTGTTTTATTGTGTTTTCCTGGACTATCTAAAGTCAAAAGCAACCTATTTTGAATCATAGTTCCCAAGTTGGAATAGATTCTGTGATCGTTAGGGTAGGGACACCTAACCAATCATTCATGGAGCTCAGCTTGGTTCTTGCGCATGTATACAACGAAGTCTTCCTGGAATGTTTCCTTGGTCTTTTGTTTACCTAAAATGCCAGACCCAGAGAAATTGATGGCAGTGGCTTCCACAAAAATCTCTTCCTTCACCTTTAGCCTTCCTTTTTATCTTTCTTTTGTTCCCAATGTAGTTCTAAGTCTGAAAACTAAAAAGTTAAACCATCTCCCTTCCTATTCAGGGGTAACTTTTTAATCTATAATTTTGTTATCCTCACCACATTGAGTGGGTTGGATCATGAGCTGATACTCTACATCCAATGGGTGGTTGGCAGATGCTGAGAAATTAGCCCTCTGGTTCTGTTTGAATACCCAGCCTCACGATGCCTGAGGCAATTCTGTCTGATTCAAAGAAGAGTGGAATTTTGCCCCAGCATGGGTGAGAGATACGTGCTGAGAAAACTTTAAAATTACTGCTGCACTGAACATGAAGCCTCAGGCACCCAGACCAGAGTCACCCATCTTCCAGGCTTCTCTTCTTAGTGGACCTAGCCTCAGCCTAACAGACAGCTCTCATATTTGCCCTTTTGCAAATAAACTGTAAATAAACCCTGATCTTGACCATCTCCAGGCTTCTGCTTACCCTCTAACTTCCCAAGATGCTCTACTTTCAGTTCCCAGCAGTTCTCTACCTTTTGACATGGTATCTGTCATCCCAGTCCCACCTCAAATGACATGTTTCCACTGACTCTACAGCGCAGTGACCTAGTGACTGCCATCCTGTTTTGATTGCAGAGCACTCCTCACCTTCTGCCCTGGTATTGTCCTGACTAATTCCTCCAAGGCACACGCCCAGCCATATTCACCTCAGCATCCCTCACTACATACCTTGCACATATAGGCATCTACTTCCCTCGAGGTTCACATGGTAAAGAATCTGCCTGCAATGCAGGAGACCTGGGTTTGATCCCTGGGTTGGGAAGATCCCCAGAAGAAGGGTATGGATACCTACTCCAGTATTCTTACCTGGAGAATTCCGTGGATAGAGGAGCGTGGCAGACTACAGTTCATGGGGTCGCAGAATTGAACACGACTGAGCAATTAACACACACTTTCATTAAAAAGGGTTCATTGAACCTGAGCTTTCTGTCTGTAACCATAAGTTGTCTGTGGGATTTTCAGGTAGCAGGTGGCATATTTTCTCATAATATACAATATAATATAAGCACGTGAAAGTGAAGTCTCTCAGTTGTGTCCGACTCTTTGCGACCCCATGGACTGTAGCTTATCAGGCTCATCCATCCATGGGATTTTCCAGGCAAAAGTGCTGGAGGGGGTTGCCATTTCCTTCTCCAGGAGGGGATCTTCCCAACCCAGGAATCGAACCCGGGTCTCCCGCATTGCAGGCAAACGCTTTACCGTCTGAGCCACCTTAATTTTTCCATTTACCCTTTATTTCCTTTTTTTCAATGTAATATCTGCCTACCTAGTAAGTATGTGTATTCTCTCTATGTATGTATATATATATATTATCCATTTCTGTAGATATCTATATATAGATATATAGATTTTACCCATTATCTGTTGTAAAATTTTATATATAAAGAGAAAATACATGTATATAAGAATATGTAACATATATTGAGAATATACATGTATATATTCAAATATATATAGTAACAATTCAACAAATGGCTTTTATGTTTATGTTTGTCATAATCTACATATGTTAATAAAAACTATCATTTGCCAAGGCTGGACTTAATAAATTGAATTAGAGTTAATTTCATGGAATGCGTGCATTAGTTGCTTGGTCCTGTCCGACTCTTTGCAATCCCACGGACTGTAGCCCGCCAGGCTTCTTTGTCCATGGAATTCTCCAGGCAAGAGTACTGGAGTAGATTGCCATTCCCTTCTCCAGAGGAACTTCCCAACCCAGGGATCGAACCCTGGTCTCCTGCATCACAGGCATGGGATAAAAGTGCTTATTATGAAAGGAATAATCTGTAAGTCTCCTTTAACCAGAAGATATATCTAGTTACTTTAAAATATGATCAACTTTTGAGACTTCTGTGGCCATCCAGTGGTTAAGACTCAGCGCTTCCACTGCAGGCGGCATGGCTTCTGGTTGAGAAGCTAAGATCCCTCATGCCACACTGCGCAGCCAAAAACAAAACAAAAAATATGGTCAACTTTTATAGCTTTTTTTTAGCTTAACTTTGGAAAAATTCAAAGTCATCTCCATGTAGCAATGTATTCTAAAAATATATGTTAAGCAGCCTAACTGTGTAACAATTAGAAGCATAGTTCAAACTAATGTTAAACATTTCTTGTTTCCTTTAATGTATTTTCAGATGTTCGGTGTTTCCTTTTTTGCTTCTTTTCTCTCCCACCTTATCTTTATCTCTGTGTCAGTGGTATGCCTTCTTTGACCCAATAGGAGAGAGAACAATAGATTGAACTCTCTTCAGCCTGTCATGGGTGCGAATTTTTTTTTCCATTTTAAATAAAAGAATGTTTAAAGTGTTTTCATTTTCTATCACTACATTCCTTAGTTTAAAAGAGTGAAATAGAAAAGAAGATGAGGAGTATACTTGTAATAGACAAAAAAGCAATTGCCCTTCTCAATTTGTGAAAATGTTCTATTCTTTCCCACAGAACATACTCAATAAAACTTCCCCATTCGGCAGTCATAAGTTAAAGATCTTTTCAACTGATCACAATTTCATATCCTTAGAAAACGAAACTTTCTCTGTTCACTCTAGTTATTCTGAAGAGGGGTGGGGTTTAACAGGATAACTACACTGTCTTATCCTCAATATTTTAAAAAATATTTATCATTCATTAAATTCATGTGTATTCAAGCTGCTTGAATATTAGAAGACTTACTTGATCTTTGTTCAGAATTAAAGTTTACTGCAGTGATATTTATTTATGCATTTTCCCCCAAATAATAAATTAATTTGCGTCAAATACTGTGCTTTCCATTGGCTTGAGGGAATTTGATTTAGTGACTTGAGCCACTGACCTGGTAAAAAATCTATAGAAACATCTGGTGCTGTGAAATAAAAGACACTAATACAATGAACACTCATTTTCCCCCGATGCCTGTAGTAAACCATATTCATTATTGCTGTGTTAAATGATTATATGTCTTGAGTTTTTCTCCAACCCCACCACCCCCAGGAACTTTAGTAATGGATATATACTAACCTGTACAGAATTTACTTGATTTATAGCTATGTTACAAAAGCTGTTGAACATTTAGTAAAAATGCAGAATTTTCTGGGTATCTTTAAAATGTACAAATGTGTGTTGCCTTAGCTCTTGCTATGCCACCCATACATGAGAATTATTAGGTATTTCTCAATGCATGCTCAATACTGTTGGGAGGTGTTATCTAGCACATAGATAGGCTGCATTCTTACCCATGAAAAAGTTGTCTTCAGGTCTTTGTTTAGATTGTCAGTATCAGGTAGTGAAAAAGAAAATGGAATGGAAAAGGGAGAGAAACATCCTTTGGGATTCCTGCAAACAGTAATATGCACTGATACTGTATAGATGATGGTTGTTACCTTTTATAGTGTATGTCTTCTTTTGGTAGTGTGTCAGAAGATAAAGGTC